>NC_134355.1:45747275-45759775 GCF_048569485.1 Anomaloglossus baeobatrachus | reverse complement strand
GGCTGCACATGATTCCCTGTGTAACATGGCGGAGGGTATGTATCACGAAGGTGGTGTAACCTGGAAGTCCGCTTTGGTACAAGTGCCAAGAATGGGTGTGCTCATGTGTTAAGATGGAGACTGGTTGGCATGTGATTAGTGTGTGGAGGTTTGTGACACCTCCAGAAGGAACTTCAGAGAGTATGTGTACTGACTGGGGTTAGTGAATGGAGAGGAAGATACCTCCACTGGGATACTCCTGGGGAAAAGCGATATCTAAACCTGGACTTGGCGTACCGCAACTTTAACGGACTCTATACTGTGCCTGTGTCCTGTGTAGCCAAAGGAAGGCCCGTGAGTGTGGTTTATGTCCTATATGATACACCAACTGATCTTTTTAAGTAAGAAGTGATTGTGTGGGGCAAGCAGTGAGTGACTCCATCGCACCTTCCTTATACTGATCCTAGCAGGGGATGTCCAGGAGGTATGTTTTTTTTCTCTTCTTTTCACGTCCCTAACTCCATTAATAAGGGGTCATCTAGTAGTTGACTACCACTCTAAGTTTCGCTCTAAAGATGTACTATTATCATTATCGTGTTCCTTCGATGTTGAGTCCTGAATTGGCGATCCAAGCTGTAAAGAGGTTTTCCAGGGAACAAAAAATATTGTTTAAAGGGCTCAGTTTGGGTTAAAGTCTTCATCCTTTGCTCTCGTCTGAGCACATGGGACTTGGCCGGAAACGACAGCTAAGGCAAAGTGGGCCAATTATTACCTTGGTGGGCATTTCTGTCCATTTCTCGTATGTTGAGACAAAACGGGCAAGTAAAGACTAGCAGTGACTGGGTAGGAGACATGGGGAATCGCTGAGGTTGAATATCACTTGTTTTAGCTCAGTCTGACCCATTTTGGGTTTTTTCTTCCCTGAGAATCCCTTTATTAGGGCATGTGGACAGGGATTGTCTCTGCACCCTTTCTCAATGCCAGGATATGTCAATACAAGCTACTTCTCAGCATCGACCATTTTTCCTCCTTCTCCAACATTCATGTTAGCAGTTGACATTTGGCAGAACAAATCCATAGATGATTTCTCATACATATCATGTACATGTAGCGGTTCGTGACGTCCCTCAATAAATAAATGACCCCATTGTTTCCTAACAGGGATGGGGTGAACTGAATTAAGGTCTTATATTGGTGAAATAGATCGGGGAGCGAGGCGGGAGCGTCGATTCTTCATTCAATAGCTAGCATTTACAGTCTGGCTTATTAAATAACAGTCATGTAATACTATCCCTCCATGGATTAAGCTGCGTTCCCGGTGAAAGTCTTCAGACTGCTGGCTTCTGTAGCAGTGATTACACAATGAAGAAAGCCAGAGGACAATGGAGGAAACACATTATTAAAACAATAACATATGCCAATCCTTCAGCGGGAAAATGCTGCTCGGCGGCATGTAAATGCGAGAGCGGAAAAAGTCCCTACCAGAGATAGGAACCATTTCTAAAGGCTGAGTTGGCTCTCGATTGGTGTGGGCACTTGGGTAACAGATGTCATAGTTTGCTTCATGTGTTCTATACCCTCAAGTTGGCAAACTCTGAACGAGCTCCCTCAAGCTTTAGGTATTCCCCAACTTTACTTACCCCTTGTCTCAGCCATGGCGCATGCATACCAAGATATCAATGAGCCCCCCCAATCCTTTCCCTCCTCCCAAAGTCCAGGAATCTACGTTGTTTAGCCTGGTACTGCTGACACTTATGGTTTTTACTGCCCCCACCTATTATTTTGTGACCCCCCTACCTTGGGTTTTAGGCATTCCCCAACTTTACTTACCCCTTTTCTCAGCCATGGTCCATGCATACTAAGATTGCAATGAGCACCCACCCAATCTGCCCCCTAAAATCCAGAAAACCTTGGCATCTACGTTGTTTAGCCTGGTACTGCTGACACCTATGATATTTACTGCCCCCACCTATCATTTTGTGACACCTACCTTGATCTTTAAGCATTCCTCAACTTTACCTACCCCTTGTCTCAGCCATGGTACATGCATACTAAGATTGCAATGAGCCCCCCCAATATTACCCCCCAATGTCAGAAGACCTTGGCATCTACATTGTTTAACCTGATACTGCTAATACCTATGATTTTTACTGCCCCCACCTTTCATTTTGTGACCCCTACCTTGAGTTTTAAGCATTCCCCAACTTTTCTTAACCCTTGTCTCAGCCATGGTACATGCATACCAAGATTGCAATGAGCCCTCCCCCCAATCTTCCCCCCCAAAGTCCAGAAGACCTTGGCATCTACGCTGTTTAGCCTGGTACTGCTGACACCTATGATTTTTACTCCTCCCACCTATCATTTTGTTCCCCCTACGTCGAGCTTTAAACATTCCCCAACTTTACTTACCCTATGACTTAGCCATGGTACATGCATACCAAGGTTGCAATGAGCCCACCCAATGTCCAGAACACCTTGACATCTGCGATGTCTAGCCTGGTACTGCTGACACCTATGATTTTTACTGCCCCCACTTATCATTTTGTGACTCCTACCTTAAGCATTCCTCAACTTTACTCACCCCTTATCTCAGCCATGGTTCAATTGCAATGAGCAACCCCCCAAACCTCCCCCCTCAAAGTCCAGAAGACCTTGGTATCTACCTTGTTTAGCCTGGTTCTGCTGACATCTATGATTTTTACTGCCCTCATCTATCATTTTGTGCCACCTTACTTTGATCTTTAGACATTCCTCAACTTAACCCATCCCTTGTCTCAGCCATGGTACATGCATATCAACATTGTAATCTTCCCTTACCCCTGAAGCCCAGAGGAGCTTGGCATCTAAACTGGTTTGCCTGGCATTGCTGATAGTGATTTTTACCGCTCATGCCTATAATTTTGCTCCCCCCTACCTCAAGATTCAGGCTGTTATCTACTCTACATGCAACCGGTCACGGCAATGGTGCATGTTCACCTAGATTTCAATGAATGGCTAAAGTTAAGTAGGCCTTGGCATCTACATTACTTTGCCACCGTTTCTGGTTACTGCCTCTACTAGACGGACTCTATACAGGGTTGTCCTACCGGAATAACCTTTATTTATGTCATAGAGAGGTATATACTATAGATACTATTAATAATAAAGAGGAAAAGCTAGAAAGAAGGGTTTGTGCACAGACTCCCATTCATGGTTTCCTCACCACTAGGACCCCCACTGATAACTAGCATAGAGGTCTTGAGCCCCCTTGTTACTCATTGTTGTGACTGAATGCATTCATTGTTAGATGGTTGTGCTTGCTGCATTCATTGTATACAAGTCTGATGAAGACCAATATAGAATATAATTTGGTGAAGGCCAGGTGGCCGACCTAGGCAAAGCTTTTGCTCCAGGGCTCTGGAGCTTGCAGCTACAACTCTACTAATAGATCCTATACTGTGTTATACCATCCTACAGTACAGCGCAGTATGTGATGATGATCTGTTTAGCTAGGAAAAGCTGGAAGGCCATAGCCCCTGGTGCTGAGTGCCATGGTTCGTATAGAGTTGTATCCTGTCACTGTAATCTTGCCTGTGATGATAATGTGCCTGCTGAAAACTCTTCCTGAAAAACTAGGAGTTATGAGTCTAAAATAGTGTAAAAAATGAAATACGTTTAATACATTTAACACAAAAACCTAATATAAAAAAATGGTCATTTTGGGTGATAGCTTCCTTTTAAGATGATTATTTAAATTACCATCATATATTTCATTTTTTTGAAACCATGAAAGTTTAGATGGTAAATGTAGCTCCAGCTTCATTAAGACCTTTGTAGATCCTATAAAGTTTCAGTATGTTGTGGCTTGTACAATCATTGATGGTTAAGTGATGGATGTGTTGTGAAACCTTTGATGGTTTGTTGGGGAATCCAGAAATAGCCTTTACTTCTGGGCTCAAAATCTTTAAAGGCTAATCCCCAAATTTATAAATGGATACTATTGGATAGTACTTGTAAAAAGAAGCAATTTTGCAAATTACCGCTTATTAAAATTTTCAACCGTTATTGAGATATTAATACTTTTCTTTTATTTACAGCTCGTTGCCATGGAGACTGACCACCACTACCATATAGCAGAACATAGGCAGTGTTTACAAACTCTTTTCTCTTGAGTTTCTGTTTTGAAGCTGGCCAGAATTATTGGAGCGTGCTGTTTATTTGTAATCTTGTCCAGTTTCAGCGCAGCGCTTACAAGTAAGAAAGCAATGGTGGTCAGTCTCCAAGGCAACAAGCTGTAAACAAAAAAAGTGTTAACAGCTCAAGAACGGCTATAAATTTTATTACGCAGTGTATAGCAAAATTGCTTGTTTATATAGGCAGAACCCAACAGTATTCATCTGTAAAAGTGATAACCCTTCGAATTACTAAGGCCGTCTAAGTTTTAGACTAGACGATCTTATCTTAAAATGCGAGATATTTTTCATAGTCTATTCGTTGCCTTATTCTAGTCCACTATGTTATGCCAAATTGGAGCACAATCTTGGTGCTCAGGATTGCAATTTAGGTCACAGTACAATAATTTATAGTTTCTGCTATAGCTTTCTCTCCATAGCCCAAGGATTTGGTGCTGTTGCTCTGTGAATAGTGTCATCTATGAAGAAATGTGAAGCCTTAGATGGCCAGATGGTGGATACAGATAAAGCCCTGGCTTCAAGGCTAAGGACCTTCAAGCTTTGTGTTTTCAATTAGGACCTATTTTGAATGATGTCATCATCAGATCTGGCGCCAGCACCCGATATACCCAACCAAGATCCCAGTATCAGTTGTGAAAATGGCGGGAGGTGTTCCTTCTGATGGTCATTAAGCCTCCCCCCTCTGATGATTGCATGGTGCCGAAGGCATTGTCATGGCGGCCAAGTGGCCTACTGAAGGCTCCTATGTCTGCCGAGTTTCTGCACCTTTGTATACTGTGGTGGTAATTTTACAATACACAGTGTTATGCTTGCTGGTGTTGAAGTGGCAAGCGGGAGTGGACCTTCTGGACCATAGGGACCATAGGGGAAACCTGGGCTTACCCTAACATAGGAGGGGCTTGAGTAAGCAAAGTGCCTACTGGGTACATGCCAAAGCCTAGATGGAGAGGATGGGCTTGGCTGCTGGTAGATTCCAGGTACCATTCCCAGAGAGTGTCCGGGAATGTGGCAGCTGACTTCTATAGTAACAACGGGCCCAGGCACCGAACGGCAGAGTTTCTAGTGCAGGCGGTATGGCTAGTGCAGACAGGGACAGGATGGCGGGCACAGGGAGAGGTAATGGATACAAGGGAACTTAACAACTAGCTGGGAAGCAAACAGCAAACTGATTAAACAAACCACATTGTGCAGGCACCTCCCCTAGTGGGAGGATGCCTTAAATAACTAGTGCCTTTCAGTCATAGGCTGACAGGCACTTCCGGTTAAAAGGGTACTGACCCTTTAAAAGCATGGAAAGCACGTGTGCCCTAGGTGCACTACCGGGGGGCGGAAGGCAGCAGGAGCACATGTGGACGGTTATGGAGAGGTGGTGAAGGGTAAAGGCCGTGGTCGTAAGTATGTCACCGTCCCTGCTGCAGGGATGCTGGTGTTAAGGCCCTGTTACACGTAACGAAATCGCTAATGAGATGTCGTTGGGGTCACAGATTTGGTGACGCACATCCGGCCTCGTTATTGACGTTGTTGCGTGTAAAGCCCCCTTTACACGGAGCAATATTAAAAATAAAAGCAAATTAATAAAAAATGATTACAAATAAAAAATAAAATAAAAGTTATTTTTAATCCCTATAAATAAAACGTTAAAAATAATAAAATATTTGGCATCGCTGCGTGCATAACTTTCTGAGAATATTCTTCCCGTATGGTAGACGGCAAAAGGAAACATAATGGGGAGGATAAAAAATAAACATTGTACTGCATAAAACAATTCTGGGTGTAACATTATCAACGGAACAATAAGATCTTAGATCTTAGAAGGAGCAGAGGAAAAATGGAAAGCGAAGAGGGGACCACTGGGATTCTGTCACCCATGGGAAACCTGGAGCCGGTTCAGCTCATCATAGACAGCGCCATATGCAAAGAGTGATGATTAGGCGGCAGGTACAGATAAAACCTTTCCCCACGAGTGATCACGATGTGCTAAATCATAGAACAAAACAGGACAAAAGAAAGTTAGAGCGCACATGGTACAAATCCTATGGGTGGTTGCCTTGACTTAGACTTTGCAGTGTTGTGTCGCAATAATTCGATGTGGAAATGCATGGCAAGCCAGCGAGATGTAATGAGGCTTGGTGTAGAGGAAGGTGAGGATGAGAGGGGAAGAGTGAAACAAGGAGGGGTGAGCAGCACAATGGGCGAATGTAATGAGAGAGGGAGATACGGGGAGAAGGAGGCTGCGAGTCGGATGACTGCCTCCCCAACCCTGCTCCTGTTTAATATTCCGCCTGCTCTCTTCATATTGTGCTTGGCTCCTGTGGGATTGGAACTCACGTCTTGAATCCGAAGCCAATTTTCTGTCTTAATCTCACAATGTTTTGACTGGAGGCAGATCCAGTTTTTTAGTCCGAGTGGAAACTACCAAAGCATCACTCTCTGCTTTTCATAAGGAGACGGATGGAGGGAACGGATCACCGGTTGTTCGGAGAACGATGACCAAATGGAAACAGAGAGGACGCTTAAGTAAAACCAGTTAGGTCTCCGCATTGGGAAGAAAAAGGGATTGCTGGAATTATTCTATTGCAGGGATTTTCCATCAATTCTACCTGATCTGGAGGAAGGTCTCATTTCTTGTTTTACCTGGATATTGCACGAGGTTAGTGGGCAGTAGAAGCTGAGACTCTCCTAGTGCATGTGGCCGGTAAGACACTGTTACTTATATTTACCTACTTTCATCATCTACTTATTCCTTAGGGTTATTAACATTATGGTCATCTATATAGGAATCTGTAAAATAAATGAGTAAAATGATCAGATCATTATATTAGATGCCTCCGCGTAGAGGGTTTGCAGTTAAGGTTGTGGTGAAAAAACAGGACCAAAAATGTAAAAAGGGTTAATTATCATGAGAGACAGTCTACTGAAAGCAGTCTACTATCTAATCACTGAAAGCAGTCTACTATCTAACAACTAAAAGCAGTCTATCTAAGAACTCAAAGCAGTCTACTAACAACTGAAAGCAGTGTACTATCTAAGCACTGAAAACAGTCTACTATCTAATCACTGAAAGCAGTCTACTATCTAACAACTGAAAGCAGTCTATTATCTAACAACTGAAAGCAGTCTACTATCAAATCACTGAAAGCAGTCTACTAGCTAACAACTAAAAGCAGTCTATCTAAGAACTGAAAGCAGTCTACTAACAACTGAAAGCAGTCTACTATGTAATCATTGAAAACAGTCTACTATCTAATCACTGAAAGCAGTCTACTAACAACTGAAAGAAGTCTACTATATAATCACTGAAAGTTGTCTACTATCTAATCACTGAAAGCAGTCTACTATCTAATCACTGAAAGCAGTCTACTATCTAACAACTGAAAGTAGTCTACTATCTAATCACTTAAAGCAGTCTACTATCTAATCACTGAAAGCAGTGATCCGCAACATGCTGTCCTAGGAGTTGTAGTTTTGCAACAGTTAAGAAGCCACAGATTGGAAGCCATCCATTAATAGTGTATGTAATAAGAAGGTACTGTTATATAAAAGCTGGTCACTCACTTTCGTGGAGTATACAGGGAAGAACGCCGGTTGTAGCAAAGCTAGGTTATCACTAACCTAGGTCTGCAACAGCTGAAGAACAATAGATCGGTGATCTTTGATCTACAGTGTATGTAATAAGAAGGTACTGTTGTATAAAAAGATAATTATTCCCTTTAATGGGGAAAATGAGGCAATATTACAGATGTAGCAAGGCTAAGTTATCACAATGCACCATAAAGGATTGCAGGTTTAGTATTGAAACAGCTGAAAGACCAAAGATTGGAGAGCTATGATCTACAGTATATGTAATAAGAAGGTACTGCTGTATAAACAGATAATTATTCCCTTTAATTGGGGAAATATTACAAATCTAGCAAGGCTAAGTTCTCACATTGCACCATAAAGGATTGGAGGTTCAGTTTTAAAACAACTGAAAGGCCACAGATTGGAGAGCTATGATCTACAGTATATGTAATAAGAAGGTACTGTTGTATAAAAAGATAATTATTCCGTTTTGTGGAAAAATTGCAAAATATTATAGATGTAGCAAGGCTAAGTTCTCACAATACACCATAAAGGATTGCAGGTTTAGTTTTTAAACAGGTGAAAGGCCAAAGATTGGAGAGCTATGATCTACAGTGTATGTAAGAAGAAGGTACTGTTGTATAAACACTACCCAGCTAGTTATTCCCTTTGGTAGTGTAACTGGAGATAGACTATCACAGTGCATAAGCAATGCTGGGAATTATAGTTTAGAAACAGCTGAAGAGACGCAGACTGGAGATCATTGATTCCAAGTATAAGTAATGGTGGTACTGTTATATAATAGCTAGTCGTTCTCTTTGACAAACAGGCAAGAATTACAGATTATCACAACTCAAAAATAAGAATGGGTGTGATAGTTTTGGATCTACTGCAGAGCCACAGATTGGAGACCTTTGATCTACTATATAAGTAACGATGGTACTGTTGTATAAAAGCTGGTTATCCTCAACAGGCAAGATGGTACCGTGGTATAAAAGTTGGTTATCCTCTTTGGTTGAGAAAACAGGCAAGGACTACATATGTAATATAAGCCTATGTTATTTTAATAATGGAGGGAGTTGTTGCTTTGGCACACGTTGGAGTCCTCTGATCTGTAGTATATGGAATGAAAAGGTACTGTTGTATTAAAGCTGCGCATTCTCTACAGTAGAATCAATAGATGGGTAATACAGATGTCACTGGGTGGAAGAATCACAATGAATAAGCGATGCTGGGATTTGTTTATGATTGTGAGAAATGAAAAGACACAGATTGGACACGTCAGATATACGTTATATGCTAGGACTAGGTACTGTGGACTAGTAATACAGATGAAGCACATAATGCACAAGCACTATCATTTTGGGACTTATACTGTTGCATAAAGAGATGAGCCAGAGGTTGGAGACAACTACAACTTCCAGGAGTGATAGTGGAGATTTGCTAAATCTGACGTCATTTTTCCGCTTACTGCACGATAAACAACTACTATCTTTCACACAATAGTACCACTATTACATATGCTGTGAATTCAAGGTCTCCAATCTGTTTCTTTAGCTGTTGCAAAACTGTAACCCTCAGCTTTATTTGAGCGTTGTGATAATGTAGCCTTTACCTGTTTATGAGGAAGGTACTGCTGTATGTAGCTGGTCATCATTTCTGGTAGAGGGCCTGAACAAAAACTACAAATATAGCAGGGCTAAGACAAGCAATGCTGAGAGTCACCACTTGGAGTCCACCTATCTAGTCTATGTAATGGGAAGGTACTGTTGTATGTAGCTGGTCATCATCTCTGGTAGAGGGCCTGGACAGAGGCTACAAATGTAGCCTGGATAAGACAAGAAGAGCTGAGAGTCACCACTTGGAGTCCACCTATCTAGTCTATGTAATGGGAAGGTACTGTTGTATGTAGCTGGTCATCATCTCTGGTAGAGGGCCTGGACAGAGGCTACAAATGTAGCCTGGATAAGACAAGAAGAGCTGAGAGTCACCACTTGGAGTCCACCTATCTAGTCTATGTAATGGGAAGGTACTGTTGTATGTAGCTGGTCATCATCTCTGGTAGAGGGCCTGAATAGAGGCTACAAATGTAGCCTGGCTAAGAGAAGCAATGCTGAGAGTCACCGCTTGAAGTCTACCTATCTAGTCTATGTAATGGGAAGGTACTGTTGTATGTAGCTGGTCATCATCTCTGGTAGAGGGCCTGAACAGAGGCTACAAATGTAGCCTGGATAAGACAAGCAATGTTGAGAGTCACCACTTGGAGTCCACCTATCCAGTCTATGTAATGGGAAGGTACTGTTGTATAAGGCGAGTTAATGGATAGATGCTACAGATGAGGCAGGGGAAGTTATCACCATGCACAAGCCATACAACAACCAAAGAGCCACAGATTGGAGACCTCTGATTCCCAGTATATGTAATGAGAAGGTACTGTTGTATCATGGTAATCGTAATGAACCAATACTATAGATATATAGGGGGTCAGAGCCGGCTCTAGGTTTATACAGGAGCTTAGGGCCTCCAGAGCCCCTCCTCGCTTTGGATTTTTCTTCCTTGCCTTCCAAGAGCTATCACTTTTTTTAATTTTCGGTCAACAGAGCAGTATCGGTCTTTGCTTTTTTGCAGTATGCGTTGTAGCTTTTATTATTACCATTTTTGGATTTGGATCCCTGTGACTATCTGATCTCTTTTTTTCCCAATTTTTTGGGGGGCAGGGGTACAGTTACACCTCCAAAATTGATTCTGCTGTTTTTTGGGGGTTTTTTTGTCTTGATTTGGCGTTCACCTTATGGGATATGTTATTAGTCCGGAGAGTTACACATGCAGAGAAACCAAATATGCTAATTTATTTATTCTTTAGATTTTAGTTACATTCCAGATAAAAGGGCTGATAAAAAGTTTTGTACATTGTTTTACGTTTTTTAATATTTTTTATTGGTTTCTCTTGAGGAGTTGAACCCGTGGTCTCTTGATTGCTTGCTCAGTACACTGCAATTCTATATTATTGCATTGTATATTGTTACATAGGTTATAAAAAGACCTATTGAGGTCCCAGGTAGAAGATATTGTGGTGTTGTTCCCTATCATGATTTTACCTTTCTATAGATAGGAAATATGATAGTTATATAGGTTGTAAAAAGACCTAAGTCCAACTAATTCAGCCTTCCCCTCTACCAATTATAGATTTTGTTACTAAATCATTTATAACCGACTATGTTGTGTACTGAGGAAATTATCCAGCCCTGATATAGAATTTTTTATAGTATCTGTCATTACTATCTCTTGTGGTAGTGAATTCCACAGTCTGACCGCTCTAACTGTAAAGAACCCTTTCCTATTTAGCTGACAGAATCGCTTTTCTTCCACTCACAGTGAGTGCCCCCAGGTCCTTAGTATTGTCTTTAGAAGAAATAAGTCATGTGCCAGTCCTTTATATTGACCACACATGTATTTATAACTAGAAATGAGATCTCCTCTGATTTTTCTTTTTTCTAAACTAAACAAGCCCAACCTTTTTCCAACCACTCATCATACGGGCGGCCTCCATTCCTTGTAATCTAGTTGTTGCCTTTGAAGTGACTAACTTCTTAATGTCCTTTTTAAAGTGTGGCGCCCAAAACTGGATCCCATATTCCAGATGTGGCCTTACAAGTGATTTATAGAGGGGTAACAATACGTTGGGATCACGGGATCTAATCTCTTTTTTTATACACGCTATAATCTTGTTTGCTTTAGCAGCTGCTGCCTGACATTGAGTGCTGCTGCAGAGCTTATTTGTAATGAGAATACCCAAGTCCTTCTCCTGTTCTGTAGTCCCGAGTTTACTTCCATTTAATGTATATGCAGTTATAGGATTACTCCGTCCTAGGTGCATTACTTCACATTTATCAACATTAAATCTCATTTGCCAAGTATCTGCCCATTCTGACATCTTATCCAGATCTTTTTGTAATATTGTACTATCAAGGTCCGTTTTTAATATCCTACATAGTTTGGTGTCATCAGCAAAGACTGATACTTTACTATCAATCCCATCCACAAGGTCATTAATAAAGAGATTAAACAGAATCGGTCCTAGCACAGATCCCTGCGGCCCCCCACTGCTGACTATAGCCCATTTAGAGAATGTACCATTTATGACTACTCTTTGTTTCCTATCTTTTAGCCAATTCCTTACCCAGTTGCATATAGTTTCCCCTAGTCCTTGCTTGTGGAGCTTTAGTATAAGGCTATTATGTGGTACAGTATCAAATGCCTTTGCAAAGTCCAAATAAATCACATCAGCTGCATTACCAATATCCAGGTTTGCACTTACCCCCTCATAGAACCCCAACAGGTTGGTTAGACACGACTTATCTTTCATGAATCCATGCTGTCTGTCAGTTATTATATTATTTTCTGCAATATATTTTTTCATGTCATCCCTTAAGTGCCCTCAAACACCTTGCACACTACTGATGTCAGGCTTACTGGACGGTAGTTGCCTGGATCTATCCTATTACCTTTCTTAAATATCGGTACCACATCAGCAATCCTCCAATTTTGAAGCACCAACCCTGTTACAAGCGAGTCTAAGAAGATGAGATACAGCGGTCTGTCAATTACTGAACTCAACTCCCTCAGTATCCAGGGATGAATACCATCCAACCTGTGGGATTTGTTTAATCGCCACTCGCCACTTATAAAAAGATAGTAGTCACATCAACCTTCAGGAGCCCCCGGGATGCTGTGATTTTTTTCATTGGCACCCCACAATTATGTTGCAGGGGGCTGATAAATGTCACT
>NC_134355.1:45584775-45737275 GCF_048569485.1 Anomaloglossus baeobatrachus | reverse complement strand
CTAAAGCATATAAACAATGAATGCAAGATGTATTGTAAATATGCATTACTGCTTAAGGAAATCTAGGAAAAATTGAGATATTTAGCATACAAAAATGGCCATTTATATATCTGCCCAGTAGCCACGTCAAGGCATATTTCATTATCATGTAACAAGATATCCCTTGACGTGGCTACTGGGCAGATATATAAATGGCCATTTTTGTATGCTAAATATCTCACTTTTTCCTATATATCCTTAAGCAGTAAATCATATTTATATTCTTGCATTCATTATAACATTATGACATAACATGCAAAATTCCTGGCAGGTAGCTATGTTGCATGACGTTGTGTGAGGTGGTCCAAATTGGCAATTGGTTGTTCTCTCTTGCGGTATAGAAATAACAAGTGGGTCTTTGGACTTGTTTGGCATATTTAATTATGAACTCCTCAATATATAATGTAATAGCACATCCGATAGTGGGTGCAGGTGAACTCAGGAGCTGAATCTGCTCTACACTGACTGGGTGCCAACTGTGTTATACAGATGACATCTTCCTCTAAAAGCAGCAACAAGAATGAATTGCTGCCGCTTTGTTCCTCAAATTCTACAATCAGTCCATTTTTGTAAAAAAAAATTACAGTCTCAGAAATTGGCAACACAAACCATGTGTCCATTGTACCGGAAAATACTTTTTCAGTGTGCCTGGAATTAATTATTGTGCATGACATCATGGAAAGTGACAAAGTAGAAGGAATATATAACTTTTCCCTGCCCTGCCCATTGCCCAGAACACAATGTGGGTGGTATGCTTGCAAGGGAGCAAAACTAAACATACCTGATTTTTTTAGACTATGTAATTGGACAGCAGAGTTTATTATTTTCACCCCATATGTAATTCTTTTGGTTTTTTTTAAGTGTCCAAGCAAATTGGATGTGATTTCATGAGAATCTACGCCCAAAACATGATTAAAGACATGCATGAACTGAAACAACACAAAAAATAAAGGCAAATTGGACATAATTTCACACGAAACCCAAAAATTGGGCCACTTAAAATTACCACCTTTCCAATATTGTGGGTAAACAACTGTTTCAAGCATGTGATGCTCATTCAAACTTACCTCTGGCAAGTATCAGGTGTGGGCAATATGAAAATCACATCTAAGACCAGGTAAAAAGGGGAGAAATTGACTCAATCTGTGCATTGTATGTCTGTGTGTGCCACACTAAACATGGAGAACAGAAAAAGGGTAAGATAAATGTCTGAGGACTTGAAAACCAAAATTGTTGAAAAATATCTATAATCTAAAGGTTACAAGTCCATCTCCAAAGATCTTGATGTTCCTTTGTCCGCATAGCTGATCTCCCTGGATTTGGTCAGCAGAGAAAAAATTATGAAAGCTTGCAAGGCAGGATAGTCTGGTTAGTAGATAAGCAGCCCCAATCAAGTTCTAAATAAATTCAAGCTGTACTAGTCTGCATTGAAACTTTTCATCAATTTTTCTCTGCCCTCCACGTCCAGGGAGATCAGCTACAGTGCTGTGGGTTGTAAACTTCTTAATTCCATTGACAAAGAAACATCAAGATCTCTGGAGATGGACTTGTCATCTTGAGATTGTTGATATGTTTCAACAATTTTGGTTCTTAAGTCCTCTGACAGTTCTCCTCTCCTCTTTTTGTTTTCCATGCTTCGTGTGGCACACACAGACACAATGGAAAGATAGAGTCAACTTCTCCCCTTTTTTTCTGGTTTCAGGTGTGATTTTCATATTGCCCACACCTGTTACTTGCAACAGGTGAGTTTAAATGAGCATCACATACTTGAAACAAAGTTGTTTACCCACAATTTTGGAAAGGTGCCACAAAGTTTTGTGTGAAATTATGTCCAATTTGCTTGTTTTGTCTGTTTTTTTGGGTTGTTCCAATACACACAAACTTAATAAACATGTGTCTGTCAAAACAAATGTAATTGCAATAATTATCTGGGAGAAATACTTCATTTTCTGGAACAATTTCAAGGGTGTCAACACTTTTGGCAATGACTGTACATGATTCCAGTTTGGTTCTTACCAGCTTTGCTAATAAACTACAGACTTCTGTTTTGGGTTTTTGAAAGAAAAGCAGATGAAGTGCAGACTCTGATTTCCAAGGCCTTCTCTCTCCTATTACCTCAGCGCTGGTGTGGCCGGAAATGTTTCACTTCTCCTCTGCAGTCCTGCAAGTACTTACGTGGGGAAGAATTTTCCATCCTGTTCCATGGCACCTTATGTGTCATCTTTGGCGCACTGCCATCTTTCATAAAGTCGTCTGAGTCCACGCTACTCCTGATGTTTGCCAGAAGTCTTTGTGGTTTCTTTTTTTTCTTTTTGTGTTTTTTTTTTTTTTTGGGTAGTACAATGACTTTTTATAGTCGGGTTTTTTTTTTTGTCAGGCTCTGACTGCAGTTTTAATCTTTTGTCTGTGGCACACAAAGGTACGTACCTGCCATTTATTCCATACGCCTCGAAATGTTCAAGGTCACAAGAGGCAGGAATAGCAGACAGGGTGATGAATTCAGCCTTCGTTTGCATGAGGCTGTTTATCTCGAAAATAGTTTGGTCCAAAATTCTTTCTGATTTCTTTTGCATTTCTTCATTGTTCACTATGAACATATTGCTTGTGGACTAGCCTTTTCTTCTCACCCTAGGGCACATTCATGCCACTTAAAAAAAGAATATATTTGCATGAAACATTTCCTATCGACTCTCCTGACTTGTTTATTTTAGTAAATATAAGTATTTCCCATAAAATAGTTAGCGATGAGCGAACTTGCCGGTGTTCGGTAAGCTCAACGAGTGTTTGGGTGCTCGGTGCTCGTTTAGTGGAAGTCAGTGGGGAACTCGAGCATTTTTCCGAAGCCTTTATTACTTTTCCCCAACATACACTAAATTAATATTACCGCCATAAAACTTATAGTAAAATCTTCCCCGAGTGTTTTGCTACTGTGAGGTTAATAGGTTAAAGGGAACCTGTCTGGTCCAGTATGAACCCAGAACCATGAGCAGTTCTAGGTGCATATTTCTAATCCCTGTATCTAGTAGCATAGCTAAAGAGATCTTTAGAAAAAGTACTTCTAAAGATCCTTTATGATATGCTAATGAGCACGGGGACTAGTCGCAAGAGCAATATTTTCCCAGAGTAGTCCGCCCTCTTAGTATGTTAGCACTCCCACAGGGGCATGCTAACATGCTATTCAATGCCCATTTCCCAGTGTCATCAGTGGTGGAGCACGTACCTGTGTTCGCTGTCACCGCTAAGAGGGTGGACTAGTTGGGGGAAGTAACGCCCTTGCGACTAGTCCCTGTGCTCTTTTGCATGTGATAAAGGATCTTTAGAAATACTGTACTTTTTCTAAAAATCTCTTTATCTATGCTACTAGATACAGGGACAGTTAGGCAGGGATTAGAGATACACACCCAGAACTGCTCGTTGTCCTGGGCAGCGTTGGACTTCCTACCGGAGGAATCTCCAGTAATGCCAGGCCTGGATTCAGGTACCTGCATTGCACTCCAGAGCTCTCACCTGAGCTCTGGTGTGCAGCTGAGACTGTACCGTGAGCGCCGAGTGATTGATTCCCCGGCGATTGCGGTTCAGTTCATGACAGCTGCAGACAGGCCGGGCTGATCTCCGGAGTTCAGGTGAGAGTACCGGAGATCACCCCTGCCTGTCTGCAGCTGTCATGAACTGAACCGCAATCGCCGGGGAATCAATCACTTGGCGCTCATGGTACAGTATCGGGTGCACTCTGGAGCTCAGGTGAGAGTTCGGAAGTGCAATGCAGGTACCTGAATCCAGGCCTGGCATTACTGGAGATTCCTCCGGTAGCCAGTCCGACGCTGGTTCTGGGTGCATATTGGACCTGACAGGTTCCCTTTAATTCCTCAATTTCTGCCATTTCTTCCAAAAAAAGATCCCACCTGAATGTTACTTGTTATATAGAATTATTATAATTGTTTATCTATGGAATGGTATAGATATACTGTATATTTTGCTAATTTTAATAGGATTTTACCAACTTCAACTTTTAAAGCATATCCACAAATATCTGAAATGAGGAGATCCCACCTTTGGGACCTCTACAAACCACTGTTCTCCACAGTCACAAGCAGATTGAATAATGAAAGTGTGGGTACTTGTTGGTTTTCTACATCCAAGTTTGATGGAGTTTTAAAGACAACTGAGGAGCGAGCCACGACTCCTTTCAGCTTGTGCTAGGTTATGGCTGCTACTGGTCACTGGGTTCAACAGTAGATAAGAGATTTACATTCCAGAAGTGGACCCCAATCCGCCAAGCATTTAGGACACATCTTGATTTTGTATATTTTGCCAAGAGAGCCAAGGAGTCATGGAGGAAACAAAAGCAGCTTTGACTACATTTTAGCTCTTGAAGCTACAGTACTTTACATTGATTCATGACCATTAATGTAGAAGATGGGCTAGGGGGCAATGCTGTTTTTCCATTTACCAGTCCATTCTTTGAATTTATGCTCCATCCTTGATCAGGTGCAACACCTTAATGGAGTTTACATGTTCTGATTATGCTTTCATGGATTTATGCATGGTTCTCCTCAAAGACATAGTAATGGTTGAATCACTGAATATGATTTTCACCTTGGTGTGATTTAGATAAATAACAATAAAACATCCACAAAAGACCACCTCTTTGTGAAGACCACAGCCTTATCCAAAACAGATTCCCTTATTCATATATTTCATATACTGCTAGAGATGAGTGATTTGATTTATTCTACCCTGGTCCGGTGTTCAGTCTTCTCTTCCAAGGAAGCGGGGCTTCAATTCCTGACATCCTGGTCACCTCTAGTGCTTATTTGTGCTGCCCTAGTCAGACTTTAAGTCTGGTCTTCCAAGGAAGGAGGTCTTCAATCCCTGACATCTTGGACACCTCTGGGGTTTATTTGTGCTGCCCTGATCTGGCTTTAAGTCTCGTCTTCTGAAGAAGTAGGTCTTCAATTCTTGACATCTTGGTCACCTCTGGTGCTTATTAGTGCTGCCCTGGTCCGGCTTTCAGTCTGGTCTTCCAAAGAAGCAGGTCTTCAATTCCTAAAATCCTGGGCACCTCTGGTGCTTATTTGTTGCTGACCTGGTCTGGCATTCTGTCTGCTCCTTCGATAAAGAGGGTCTTCAATTTCTTATATTCTGGGCACCTCTGGCGCTTATTTTTGCTGCCCTAGTCTGACGTTCAGTCTGGTCCTTTGAGGAAGTGGGTCTTCAATCCCTGACATCCTGGGCACCTTTTGCGCTTACTTTGCCCCATTGTAACTGTGAGGCAAATCCCGGGATATGAAGATGAATTATGACTTCCAGTCATAATCGCTCATCACTCCCTGGCAGTGCCCCCCTCCCTTCTTGTTCTCAATGTCCAGCATCTGTGAAGGTGTTACACCTCCATGGCCATCTCCTGTGATATGGAGATGAGGTGATGTGGGAACAATGGACACAGGATGACTCCCTGCCGTGACCCTGTGGTAGGAGCTGCTATCTAATTAGCAAGCTTGGAAGTATCCAGACAGAACGACTCCAGTAAAAAATGGTTCACATTTCGCAAGCCATATTTCCGATAAATATGGCAACCATAAAAATGGTGTCTCCGCATGCGGACGATGCTGGCACACCCTTTTTATGGGAGCGGGAGCTTGGGAAATACCCCAGGCGTGATATCAGCCAATGGGGAACTAGTAGACAAGTCATGAGTCCTCTCATTCTGTAGCTAAATTCATAACTGTCACAATGAGAGCATCGGCGTCCGCCTACGACGCTCCCAGGCCAAGTTATGGCCATATTCCATGTTGTGGATTTTGTCCATAACTCCAGCCAGGGGTGGAGCAGTGCTCCCTCTGAGGTCACGAAGGTAGGAGGGGACCTGGATTTGCCCAGGTTGATAACCCTACTTCGGCCATTTTCCAGTGTTCTTTCGCTGGGGGTCACGTGCAGGAAACATCTGTGGGAGTTCCTAGAAACCTGGTCTACAGCGCCCCCCTGTGGCCAGACGCACAAGGTAACTGATTGAATTGCATACCTGTTTGTAAACCATGCTTTATCTGTAACTGTACTCTGACATATGTATATTCTGTAGATTCCCTATTGTATATATTGTAGTTTCTAGTGTGCTTTAGGCTGATTAAATTATATAATTAATCTTGGGCTGTTCTGTTATCTCGATCTTGAATCCCACGTCTGTGTGTTCGGCTAATAGTTACCGTGAAGCGGTTGGTGGCAGCGAGTTGTGCCAAGGATTATTGTGGGGAGGCCAGTGAGATCCGGGGAGGTTTTATATATTCCGCCCGCGGAGGTCGGGGGAATATATACCCTACTCTCACTGGGGACCCTTCAATAATCGGCATAAGTAGTATAGCGGCCTCCTTGCTTATTGTCGGGCAATTCCATAATTGGCCTGACTATAAGAGGGGCGCTAGAGAGCGCGTCACGTGCTCTGTCTGTCGGTCGGGAGGTATAAAGGAGGGGTGACCCCCACTTGTTACCCCCCGATTGTGACGTACTGGTAGCCAGCGCGGGGGATTTCTGAGTGACCCCCCCGGTGGTTTGTGACATATTGGTGGCATAGCGGTGGGATCGAGATAATAGTGTGTGTGAGTGTGAGACCCATACTCCCAGACACTAAAGACTGCCTGCAGCAGCTGTGGCTGCTGGGGTCTTCAGACTAGCTCAACACTAGAGTGTCAGAGTGCAGATACTGTAAGGTGTGTGGAGGCATCGGGTGTCAGTTCTGTGTCAGTGACCAAAAGTCTGCAAGAATGGCTGATGGCACCAGGAGCAGAGCTATGCAACTGGCCAATGCTAAAGCAGGAGCCGAAGAGAGGGAGGACGGTGCTGTGGACAGTAATGAGGAGGTTGCCCACGAGTCCTCCAGGAGCTCGACGCCAGAAAACAGCTCTGCAGAGGACATTGCACAACCTGGCACTGCTGGACAAGATGAGGAGCAGCTCACCCAAGGGTCCTCAACGAGCCAGATGCCAGCCCTCCGCTCTGCAATGGACAGTGAAGCACCAGGCTCCGCAGCGGGCCGCAGATCACCACGTGCCATTCCACCGAGCCTGGGAGGCTCGGATAGCCTTCTTCAAATGGCTATGGCCCTTCTCCAGGCTGGAGACCGGGATACCTACGAGATACTCATGGCCGAGCGTGAGCGGCAAGCAGTGCGTGAGGCTGCGGAGCGGCAAGCAGCACGTGAAGAGCGCCAGGCAGAGCGTGACTACCAGCTGCAGCTAGCTCAGCTCCGGCCCTCATCAGCCACACGTGACCTTCAAGACACCAAACTTCCAAAGGTCCGTGTTGAGGACTTCCCAGTGCTGGAGAAGGATGGAGACTTGGACTCTTTCTTGACTGCTTTTGAACGGACTTGCTTGCAGCACCATCTGGACAAGGACCAGTGGGCCAAATACCTGACCCCCCGTTTAAGGGGTAAGGCCCTGGAAATCCTTGGGGACTTGCCTGCTGAGGCAGATCAGGGCTACGACACCATCAAGCGGGCCCTGATCCAACAGTACAACCTCACTCCAGAGTCCTACCGCAAGAAGTTCCGGAGCCTACAGAAGGGACCAAAGGACTCCTGGGCTGACCACAGGCGGGCACTTGCCCGAGCTGCCGACCACTGGACCCAAGGCCTGCAGCTTTCCACCGGACCGGAGATCCTGGACTTGTTCATCACGGAGCAACTCTTGTGGAACTGCCCTGAGGATCTCCGCCAGTTCATCCGAGACCAGAAGCCAAAGGGGTCCACGGCTACAGCTGCCCTGGCCGATGACTACACCAACAATCGGGCTCCTGAGGCCAGGAGAGCAGCCACCAGCAGCACCTGGAGAGGGGGTAAGATGAATTCTGCGACTGCCCCACCTGCCCCTAGACTGCAGGGGGTGTCCCCCTCAACTCCCCTCTCCAGGCCCGTGGCAGAGCCAAGACGGTGCCACCAGTGCAACCTACCTGGACACTTCAAGGCCATGTGCCCTCAGCGTCCCAAGGCCCCGGCTCCGTCCCCGCCCCAAGGGCCGCCCAAGGTGTATTGTGTGGGTGGGGGTGGTGGTAGGTCCCTGGACAGCTTCCAACCTGTCACCGTCGGCCGGTCTGTGACCATGGGACTGCGAGACAGCGCCTCGGAGGTGACTCTGGTGCGGCCTGAGATGGTGTCCCCCCAAGACTTGATCCCTGGAAAAACCCTCGCTGTCTCCGGGATTGGAGGCATTGACCCGGCGCTGCCTGTTGCTGACATTTATGTGGACTGGGGCGCAGGGCGAGGGGTGAGGGAGGTGGGGGTAACTGATCGGATCCCCGCAAACGTGCTACTTGGGACAGATTTGGGGCAGATAACCTCCCAGTTTGGGCCCCAACCAAGGGCTGAACCTTCAGCCAGTACTGACATGCCTCCGGACAATGTTAATGTGTTATCTATGAATGATGTAAGGGAGGAGGGAGTGAACTCTGATATTTCTGCTTGCATAGACACCATAGACACACACACAGCTGCAGCTGTGACAGGGGAGGGGGTCAGAGAAAGGTGTGACAATGCCTCTACAAGTAATCAGCCTGTGAGCTGGGATCTGTTGCCCTCTGCAGGGATAAGCAGAGAGCAGGGTGCTGCAGGGGGAGGACCAGTGTGTGGGGTGGGGGCTACCACAGCAAATGTGGGGTCCCCAGAGATTTCACAGCGGGGTTCTGTTGCTGCAGGAGGGGAACAGGCAGGTGAGATTGGGGCCGGTCCAGGAGCGGAAGCGCTCCCAGGTAAGATCTCGGTGCATGGTTCCCCCACAACCGGGGTGTCAGGAAGCCAGGTCGGTCTGCCTGAACCGGCGACTTGGTCAGGAACGGAGGAGGAGCAGGCACGACCCACGGTCGCAGCGGCTGTGGCCGCTGTCACCCGCAGTGGGAGTGCTGGAAGCCAAGGGGCCTCCCGGAGGTCCGATAGCTCTTCCCCTTCTGACCAAGTGGCAGCCGAGTCAGGTGGAGGCCAGGACACAGGTCCCGGGGTACTGACCGAAGATGTGACAGTCTCGTCGATTCTGGCCACATCTAGTCAGGGGTTTCAGGCAGCGTTAGAAGCTGACGACAGCCTGAAAGCTCTTAAGGAGCAGGCGGCACAGCCTCCCTCGGACTCGGACCCGGAGCGAGTGGTCTGGGACCAAGGACGGCTGTACCGGGCCACGGTCCAGCAGGGTTCACCGGAGGCGTGGCCCAGGGACCGACAGTTGGTGGTACCCTATCCGTTCCGGACGGAGTTGTTGCGCATCGCACATGAGATTCCGATGGCCGGACACCTAGGGATCGCTAAGACCAAGGCCAGGTTAAACCAGCATTTCTACTGGCCAAAAATGGGGGCCGATGTGGCTGCCTACTGCCGTTCGTGTGAAACCTGTCAGAGAGTGGGGAAGGCGGGGCCACGCCCCAAAGCCCCACTGGTATCTCTGCCCATCATCGATGAGCCTTTCAGGAGGGTGGCTGTGGATCTGGTCGGCCCGCTGGCCATCCCCAGCAGCTCCGGGAAACGCTTCATACTGACGGTAGTGGACTATGCCACCCGGTACCCAGAAGCAGTGGCCTTGTCGTCCATTCGGGCTGACAAGGTGGCCACCGCATTGCTGGAGATTTTCTCCCGAGTGGGTTTTCCCCAGGAAATGCTCACTGACCGGGGGACCCAATTCATGTCCCAGCTGATGGAGGCCCTCTGTAAGCAAGTCCAGGTGCGACATCTGGTGGCCAGCCCGTACCATCCACAGACTAATGGCCTGTGCGAGCGGTTTAATGGCACCTTAAAGCAGATGCTTAAGATGTTGGTCGACTCCCATGGGCGTGACTGGGAGCGGTATCTCCCACACCTGTTATTTGCTTACCGGGAGGTTCCACAGGCCTCAACAGGATTCTCACCGTTTGAGCTCCTGTACGGGCGACGTGTGCGGGGCCCCCTGGCTCTGGTGAAAGAGGCTTGGGAAGGGGATTTGGCCACCCCTGGAGTGTCGGTTATCGAGTATGTCATGCGCTTCCGGGACAAAATGCAGGCCTTGACGCAACTGGTACACGACAATATGGCTCAAGCCCAGGCCGATCAGAAGCGTTGGTACGACCAGAACGCTTGTGAGAGGACCTACCAAGTGGGTCAAAAGGTGTGGGTACTGGTCCCCGTACCACAGGACAAGCTTCAGGCAGCCTGGGAAGGCCCATACCTCGTGTACCAGCAGCTCAACCCTGTGACGTACCTGGTCACCCTGGACCCTGCCCGTGGAAGGCGGAAGCCCTTCCATGTGAACATGATGAAGGCACATCATGAGCGGGAGGCATGTGCGCTCCCCGTGTGCAACCTGCCCGAGGAGGGAGAAGCGGAAACCCTCTTGGATATGCTAGCCCAGGTTAGGGCAGGCGGATCCATTGAGGATGTGGAGGTTGGCCACCAGCTCTTGGAGGACCAACGGTCCCAGCTGTGGGCCACCCTCCTCCCCTTCCGGGGGTTGTTTACCAACCAGCCCGGAAGGACTAACTTGGCTGTCCATCACGTGGACACTGGGGATCATCCCCCGATCCGGCGTTCAGCATATCGGGTCTCCCTGGAGGTGCAGCAACACATGCGCCAGGAGATTGACGAGATGCTGAAGCTGGGGGTGATCCAGGCATCCAACAGCGCTTGGGCCTCGCCTGTAGTCCTCGTCCCTAAGAAGGACCGAACCACTCGGTTCTGCGTGGACTACAGGGGGCTCAATGCTGTCACGGTCGCCGATGCGTACCCAATGCCACGCATCGATGACCTGCTCGATCAGTTGGCCGGGGCTCAGTACCTGACCATCATGGATCTGAGCCGGGGATATTGGCAGATCCCCCTGACTCGCAAGGCCAGGGAACGCTCTGCCTTTATTACCCCATTTGGACTGTACGAGTCCACGGTGATGCCATTCTGGATGAGGAATGCCCCTGCCACTTTCCAGCGGATGGTCAACACCCTGCTCAAGGGACTTGAAGGGTACGCGGCCGCGTACCTGGATGACATTGCCGTCTTCAGTCCCACCTGGGAGGACCACCTAGAGCATCTAGCACAGGTGCTCAGGCGGATCCACCGGGCAGGTTTGACCATCAAGCCGGGAAAGTGTCAGCTGGCCATGAGCGAGGTCCAGTACCTCGGTCACCGGGTAGGCGGGAGAACACTGAAGCCCGAGCCTGAGAAAGTGGAGGCCATCGCATCCTGGCCCACCCCCAGGACCAAGAAGCAGGTGATGTCCTTCTTGGGGACCGCTGGGTACTATAGGAGGTTTGTTCCACGCTATAGTAGCCTGGCAAAGCCCTTGACGGACCTCACCAAGAAGAAGCTGCCCTCTGCAGTCGATTGGACAATGGACTGCGAGACAGCCTTCCAGGCCCTAAAGGACGCCCTGTCCAGCCCGCCCGTGCTACAGGCAGCCGACTTCACGCGGCCGTTTGTAGTACAGACCGACGCCAGTGACTTCGGCCTCGGTGCGGTGCTCAGCCAGGTGGACTCTGCGAGCCAAGAGCACCCAGTCTTGTACCTGAGCAGGAAGCTGTTACCAAGGGGAGTGGCCTATTCCACGATGGAGAAGGAGTGCCTGGCCATAGTGTGGGCCCTGCAGCGTCTGCAACCCTATCTATACGGGCGCCACTTCATCGTGGAGACGGACCACAATCCCCTCAGCTGGTTGCACACCGTCTCTGGGACGAATGGGCGATTGTTGCGATGGAGCCTTGCGCTCCAGCAATACAACTTCACCATTCGCCACAAAAGGGGCCGTGACCACGGTAACGCAGACGGGCTGTCCCGACAAGGAGAGGTCGCGGACGGGCGCACGGGGGAACACCGGAGTGTGCTGCCCCTAGCGCCCTCAAAAGGGGGGAGGTGTGAGGCAAATCCCGGGATATGAAGATGAATTATGACTTCCAGTCATAATCGCTCATCACTCCCTGGCAGTGCCCCCCTCCCTTCTTGTTCTCAATGTCCAGCATCTGTGAAGGTGTTACACCTCCATGGCCATCTCCTGTGATATGGAGATGAGGTGATGTGGGAACAATGGACACAGGATGACTCCCTGCCGTGACCCTGTGGTAGGAGCTGCTATCTAATTAGCAAGCTTGGAAGTATCCAGACAGAACGACTCCAGTAAAAAATGGTTCACATCTCGCAAGCCATATTTCCGATAAATATGGCAACCATAAAAATGGTGTCTCCGCATGCGGACGATGCTGGCACACCCTTTTTATGGGAGCGGGAGCTTGGGAAATACCCCAGGCGTGATATCAGCCAATGGGGAACTAGTAGACAAGTCATGAGTCCTCTCATTCTGTAGCTAAATTCATAACTGTCACAATGAGAGCATCGGCGTCCGCCTACGACGCTCCCAGGCCAAGTTATGGCCATATTCCATGTTGTGGATTTTGTCCATAACTCCAGCCAGGGGTGGAGCAGTGCTCCCTCTGAGGTCACGAAGGTAGGAGGGGACCTGGATTTGCCCAGGTTGATAACCCTACTTCGGCCATTTTCCAGTGTTCTTTCGCTGGGGGTCACGTGCAGGAAACATCTGTGGGAGTTCCTAGAAACCTGGTCTACAGCGCCCCCCTGTGGCCAGACGCACAAGGTAACTGATTGAATTGCATACCTGTTTGTAAACCATGCTTTATCTGTAACTGTACTCTGACATATGTATATTCTGTAGATTCCCTATTGTATATATTGTAGTTTCTAGTGTGCTTTAGGCTGATTAAATTATATAATTAATCTTGGGCTGTTCTGTTATCTCGATCTTGAATCCCACGTCTGTGTGTTCGGCTAATAGTTACCGTGAAGCGGTTGGTGGCAGCGAGTTGTGCCAAGGATTATTGTGGGGAGGCCAGTGAGATCCGGGGAGGTTTTATATATTCCGCCCGCGGAGGTCGGGGGAATATATACCCTACTCTCACTGGGGACCCTTCAATAATCGGCATAAGTAGTATAGCGGCCTCCTTGCTTATTGTCGGGCAATTCCATAATTGGCCTGACTATAAGAGGGGCGCTAGAGAGCGCGTCACGTGCTCTGTCTGTCGGTCGGGAGGTATAAAGGAGGGGTGACCCCCACTTGTTACCCCCCGATTGTGACGTACTGGTAGCCAGCGCGGGGGATTTCTGAGTGACCCCCCCGGTGGTTTGTGACAGTAACGTAACACAACTCATGACGTCGCGTGAGGCTCAGTCACTAATCTCCACGTAATGTTATAACGTTGTGGTGCCTTGTAGAGATGCCCTGGATGCCAGGCACAAAAGTGAAGATTGGCTGGGTAGAACAAATCAAATTGCTCATCTGTAAATGGTGGCTTACTTTTTCGAGAAGACAACCTCCACCTTGTTAAATGCAGTTTTAGTGGTCATATCAAAGTGGTTTCACTGTACTTTGTGGACTTCAATGGGCACAGAGACAAATGTGAACGATTGTATGTTGGTGCGGTATATATACTGGGTAATAAATAAATAAATGCATACATATGGTAATTCCTATAAAGTATTATGTGAATGGGAAAAGGTTTGTACTCTGGTGTTGAACTCTTCTTGGCTCTCAACACAGATAAATTGCAGTTACTGTATATCATCACATTTATGGAGATGTCATCATACAGTATATGATCCCTGCAAAGATCTTTTGGTTTTATGGTCCATTTCCTTTAATTGAATATCAACTGGGGAGGTATTTTATTGCAATTCCTGACATGCTTTTGTCGATTTAAGGAAAAGTAGATCTAAATACACACGCGCTTTTTAAGCAGTGACATTGGTAGACTGGAGAATACGCTCTTCAAAATATTAATTGGCAACGGTTGTACGTGGTCAATGGCTAATGTCATTATGAAAGACCAAAACAATCATAATATGGCTCCTGACAAGCATAGGGATCACTGTAATTGGTAAACCACAGTAGAATTTAGTGTCCATGAAATGTGTATGGGGACCACCTGGTTGCTCACCAAACAGACAGTAAACCGGGCTGACATCCTAAGGAACTCTGTAAGAAACATGCACTCAGTTCCATCAAGCGTGCATGCGTGGTCAATTGGATGCTGCTACGAGACAGCTCTGGTGGCGGGTTAACTCCCTTGGTGAAAAAATAAAAAGGAATCGGCGTATTAAAATTTAACATGCCCTATCCTTTTGTATCCAACATAAAACTAACAAAACATCTTGTAGACATTAGATGTTGGCCAGTAGCTCTGGCTGTGGGTTTTGCCAACCTAAGTCCAACTTACGATGATAAGACCTTCTCCTACAAGCTGTCGTGATTGGTGACCTGTAAATAAGCCATCTTAATGGGGTTGTCCACTACTAAGACAACCCTTTCTGATTCCACTTGTTTACACAAGTTAAAATAAAAGACCATGTACTGACTTCCCAGTCTGGTGCCGTTCCAGTGCTGTCGGTATTTTTGGTTCGGGGATCACGTGACATTGTGACGTCACGTGAGCACTGTGTCCAATCACCTCCAACTTCTCTCGTGATGCCTTTAGACCAAATGAGCAATCAACAGGAAGTGAGTGGCAGCCGCAAGCACTCTCTTTGTGTTGGTTAACTCATTTGGTCCGAAGGTGGGGAGAGAGAAGGAGGCGATGATTGGACGTCACAATATTACGTGAGTCTCGAAACTTGTTTACCGACAGAGCTAGAACAGCACCAGAATGGGGGAAACAAGTGGAATCAGAAGGGGCTGTCCTAGTAGCAGACAACCCCTTTAAGTTGGGTAGTTGATAAGGAGATTCAGTAAATAACTTATTAGCAATCTCAAAGATATATATTTTCCTTGCATGAAAATTATTGGCAGTTACTTTTCTTCTGCATCAACACTACATAATTGCAAACTAGATGGACCTCTATTTTTTCAACTATTTGACTGTCTTTTATTCAATATTTTGGTTGACCATTCTTGTTTTTACCGTTTCGTTGACTGTATACTCAATTTTTTTTCTAATAAATCTCATTTTTGCCTTCTCTTTTTTCATGATTTAGAATGTGTCCATCTTCGAAGAGAGGGCCCATGTACTTTACATGTCCTTGGAGAAATTAAAATTCATTGATGACCCTGAAGTGTTCCTCAGAAGGTCGGTCCTCATCAACAACTTGATGAAAAGAATCCATGGCGAGATTCTCCTGCAGAACAACTGGTGTTTCTCAGCCTGTGCCCTGAGTGGGGCATCAGCACAGGAATGGTTTGTGCCCCAGGATTGTCCTTATCGGAAACGCCTTCGCATTGCCAAGGATGACAGTAGCCTTCAAACTTGTTGTTTTTACCAGGAATGTGGCAGCCATTATCTTAACATCCCGTTTGCCGTTAACACCAATGGAGGGCACCTTGCAGCTTCCTGTTCGTCTAGTAGCTCTTTGCCTTTGCCCGGATGCTCTCACCATACGGAATACAGCATGGCAGATGCTCCTTTATACAGGAACAGCATCCAGGGGCCTTCCTGCGGGGGGTTTGTTACCAATTCAAAGCCTCAACATAAGTTAAATCTGCACGAGGAATCAGCAGAAGAAAAGAAGGGCACGCACAGTTTTAGCTGCGAGGCTTCCAGTGCGGGTGGTACCCATGAACGCAAAGGCCGACTTTACGATTTTTTGGCAACTGGTTGCAATGACAAGAGTAGCATAAGTGAACCATGGAAAAAATCTCTCAGGAAGAAAGAGGTTTTTCCAGGTAATAAACTTTGCTGCAGCAAAGGAAATAAGATGTGAGCAGCGGCGCGTTAACTTTATGATTATTTTCATTATTTCTGTTGTTGCATAAAAGTGGGGTTCTGTTCTGCAGTGAAAAATGGGATTTTTGTAGCTTTTTATGGTGATAATGAAACATTCCCTATGCAAAAAGGGATTTCCGGTATGAAACGAACATCAGTGTTTTCATTTGTGTAATATAGTTTATGAAATGTATTAGATCACATTTACAGATATCATTTTTTTTGGTACTGTCAGTGATTTGGGCTTACGCTATGGAGATGGATTCATAGTACTATACTGTGCCTCACGTACGTCAGACAAGTCTTCATACTTGCCTAGAATTCAGAACTGGTGCCATGGTACGCACATACGAGATATGTGTCGGAGTATCCAGTTTGACTGTTGGTCTTCTTACTGGAGACCTCGTTTTGCCATTGGAGGTAAGGCCAAGGGCATGAAACAAGCCTTATCCAGGTGCATCTAAGATCCAACCCAGCTAGGACATCTTTTTTAACGAGCATTGCAATGTATTTCTCTCCTCATCTGCATTTCTGCTGTAGTGATCTTCATTTCACTCGTAATATTTGTATTAAAATAAATATTGAGCTTACGACTTAGTCATTTATTTCACACCGACATCTGGCATCTGTGAGTAGACCTTTATAGTAGGACAATGAAATACCAACATCTGGTGTCTATGAGTAGACCTTTATGATCACCTTGCTGACCAACTGATGGTATCAAAAACATGGCTTCTCACAAGACTGGAACAGGGCATAAGGGTTCACAACTCAAGATTGCTTGGGGAGGGCTTTAGGGGACTTAAAGGTGTGGTTCACCCAGATTCATTATTGGCCGTAACGATATTATGTTGAGAAACAAGGCTTCTCTCAAATACCTTGTGTTCCTAATAGTGCCTGTGAGCGGTGCTATTGCAGTCTGCTCTTCCCCATCGCCTGACCCCTGGGCTCCATGACTTTGGGGATCCAGTGATGTCACATCAACTTCCTGTTCACATGACATCACCGCGGTCGGCCGCAGTCTCCATGAGTGACTGGGCTGTGGGCGGAGTTTCCCCGCTCACCACAGCCCAGCATCACAGCGCAGCACCTCCCTGCTCCCTCCTCCTTCACTGCAGAGCGCGCAGAAGGAATGCTCAGCTGTGATGAGCGGTGAAACTCCGCTCACACCCCAGTGGTTCACAGAGACTGCTGCCGGCCGCGGTGATGTCATGTGAACAGGAAGTTGATGTGACATCACCAGATTCCCGAGGTCATGGAGCCTGGGAGTCAGGCGATGGGGAAGAGCGGACTGCAATAGCACCTCTCACAGGCACTATTGCCAACACAAGCTATTTGTGAGAAACCTTGTTTCTCAATATAATATCGTTGTGGCTAATAATGAATATGGGTGAACCACTTCTTTAAAGGGCTATTCCCAGCTCCAGGATCCTATCCCAATATGTATTAGAAGTAATAATAATAATAATAATATTGCAAATACCTCTAATTAGAAATGTAGTATAGTTCTCCTGATTCACTATGTCGTTTACCTCATGTTCAGGGCATTGCAGGACCTTAGGTATCCTTGGTTATGACCATTAGCAGCTAACTATGACTACAGTATATGCGTGGTTGTAACCATGGATACCTAAGGTCCTACAATGTCCTGAACATGAGGTAAGTGACTTTGTGAATCAGGAGAGCTAAACTACATTTCTAATTAAAGGTATTTGCTATTATTATTATTATTATTATTATTATTACACCTAATACATATTGGGATCTGATCTTGGACATGGGAATAATCCTTTAATGTTTTAGTTGACATCATGGTCTGTTCTTTTTTGATTGCAAGAATATGGCTCTGGAACCCTGAACACAGGTCTCTGTAAATCTCCATCTTGAATGGAGCAGACATGTGAATGCCCAGCCTCCGCTCTATTAATTGTCAATGGTACTACTGCAAATAGCGGAGTACTGTACTTGTCTTTCTCCGGTAGTCCAATAGACAATTAATAAAATGGAGGTCGAGCAATCATATCTCTGGTGCATCCAAGGTGGAGCTCCACAGAGACCTGTTCTCAGACTTAATAGCCCCGATTATGGGATCATTGAGTAGTCAGTTATCAAATGCCCAGCAAACCGAAAGTTATCCCCTATACCATGGATAGGAGAGAACTTTTGATTTTGGGAAACCCCTTGGAAGGGAGCAAGAATAAAAAAATTGTTTAAATAAGATTTTTCGTTCAAATTATTTAGTCAAAACTTTTTTTTGTTATATTTTTTATTTCGTAGTCTATTTTATATATATATATATATATATATATATATATATATATATATATATATATATATATACTGTGTGTGTGTGTGTGTATATATATATACATATATATTTATTATACTTTGTAAAATAAAAAAAATGCAAGAGTAAGTTTTATCTAAATTATATATATATATATATATATATATATATATATATATATATATATATATATATATATATAATTTAGATAAAACTTATATATATATATAATGTCCTGCAATTTTTATACTGAATACCAAGCCTAATACTAGACTCATTCTTCCTATTAGGTACAGGCAGCTACATGGAAAAAAGGCTGCAATAGACTGACTCTGACGCTTTGGCTTTCTACATGGCGAAATTAATTTTGTAGGAAGGTGGAGAAGATGAACTGTTCACCTATTGTGAATGGTGGATACTGAGTTACCTACTCTATATAGAGGGGTTATCAGTCATTGTACAGGAGGGAGAGGAGGTGATCTGTGATATCTCATATTGTGAATGGTAGATTCTGTTTTATCTACTGTAGACCTGTTATCACTCATTTTACAGGAGATGGAGGAGGTGAGCTGTGACATAACCTATTCTGAATAATGGATCCTGTGTTATCTACTGTATATAGAGGTGTTATCAGTCATTTTACAGGAGAGGGAGGAGGTAAGCTGTGACATCACCTATTCTGAATGATGGATCCTGTGTTATCTACTGTATATAGAGGTGTTATCAGTCATTTTATGGAGAGGGAGGAGGTGAGCTGTGATATCTCATACTGTGTTATGTACTGCATAAAGAGGAGTGAGCCTGTCTGTGATGACAATGAGTCTGATGAAAAGTCATATGTACAGAACAGGAAGTGAGAGTCTAGTATTAATCTTAGTGGGCAGTATGAAAATAGCAAGATTTTTAAATTATTTATTTTTTCAATATAGATAGTGATATAGAAAATTGAAATTATATACATTCAGGGCCGAAAATGTCAGCACTCTTGAAATTGTTCCAGAAAATGAAATATTTCTCCCAGAAAATTATTGCAATTACACATATTTTGTTATACACATGTTTATTCCTTTGTGTGTATTGGAACAACACAAAAAAGAGGCAAATTGGACATAATTTCACAAAAAAACCTTTAAAATAGGCAAAATTGTTGGCTCCTTTTCAAAATTGTGGGTAAACAACTGTGTTTCAAGCATGTGATGCTCATTGAAACTCATCTGTAGCAAGTAACAGGTGTGGGCAATATGAAAATCACACCTAAAACCAGATCAAAACGGAAGAAGTTGACTCAATCTAGGCATTGTGTGTCTGTGTGTGCCACAATAAGCCTGGAGAAAGAAAGAGATGAGAACTGTCTGAAAATTTGAAAACCAAAATTGTTGAAAAATATCAGCAATCTCAAGATTACAATTCCATCTCCAGAATTCTTGATTTTTTTTTTTATGCACGGTGTTCAACATGATCAAGAAGTTTACAACCCATGGCACTGTAGGTAATCTCCCTGGATGTGGACAGCAGAGAAAAATTGATGATATGTTTCAATGCAGGATAGTACAGATCAAGTTCCAAAGAAATACAATCTGTCGTGCAGACTCACGGAGCATCAGTGTCAGCGCAAACTATCCGTCCACATTTCAATTAAGTGAAATGCCATGGAAGAGACCCAGGAGGACCTCACTGTTGACACAGAGACATGAAAAAACTAGATTGCAGTTTGCCAAAATGTACGTGAGTAACCAAAATCCCTTTGGGAAAGCGTGTTGTGGACAGATGAGACCAAGATAGAGCTATTTGGTAAAGAACATCATTCTACTGTTTACTGAATATGGAGTGAGGTTTTCAAAGAAAAGAACACAGGACCTACAGTCACATATGGTGGAGGCTCAGAGATGTTTTGGGTTTGTTTTGCTGCCTCTGGCACTGGGGGCCTTGACTGTGTGCAATGCATCATGGGCGTACCCAGCGAGGGGCAGGGGGGAACAGCTGCCCCCCCCTAGAAGCAGGGGCACGGTGTAGTGTCCCGGTGCCTGTAGTGGGCCACTGTATCTGCAGCCACCGGCGCGCTGCTCAGCACTGTGTGCATGCCGGGCACACTAGCTGTAGCAGGAGGCAGTTCGCTGTGCTGTGCCGGCCCTGCTGTGTGCTGTGTGCCCGGCATGCACACAGTGCAGAGGAGCGAGCCGGTGCCGGTGACTGCAGCTTCCTCCTTCTTCCTATTCAAATGTATTTGCGTCTTTCAGATGTAAATACATTTGAACAGCGCGCCGGGACTGGGCCCCGCCCCCGACGTGCAGCAACGTGATGAGATCAGCACATTGCTGACGTCATCACAGTGCTGCGGGCGCCAGGACACAGGAGACATCAGGATCAGGAAGCGCTCCATGGAGGAGCCAAAGAGACAGGTGTAATTAATGGAGATGTGTGGGGAGGGGCTGAGGACACATAACGGGGAACATTTGTGAAGGAGACACAGCTTTGTGACAGGCAGAGGAGGAGCACTGTATTCCGAGGGAAGGGGGAGGCAGGAGTGTGTAGTGATGGGGTAGTGTAATTTGTGTCTGCAGGGGGTGATGAGGGTGCAATGTATTTTGTCTGGGGAGGGGGTAATGGAGGGTGCATTGTATTGTGTGTGGGGGGAGGGGTAAAGGAGGGTGCACTGTATTGTGTGTGTGTGTGTGTGTGTGTGTGTGGGGAGGGGTAATGGGGGGTACATTATAGTGTGTGTGTGTGTGTGTGTGTGTGTGTAGGGGGTGATGGGGGGGTGCATTGTGTGTGTGTAGGGGGTGATGGGGCGGGGTGCATTGTGTGTTTGTGTAGGGGGTGATGGTAATGGGGATTGCATGGTATTTGTGTGTGTGTCTGTGTGTGTGTGTGAGGGTAATGGGGGTGCATTATAGTGTGTGTGTGTGTGTTTGTGTGTGTGGAGAGGGGCGTGGAGTCATTAATCGAGCTATACTTACATTTAATTCTCTTAAAATTTTCGTTTTATTCACCTTTTCCGTTCTAATATTTTACAACCTGAACGACCATGGCTTGCCCCCCCTAGTTTTCATTCTGGGTACGTCCATGCAAGGCATCATGAATTTTGAAGATTAGAAAATCTGAGGATGTTGGGTGGCAATGTAGTGCCCATTGTCAAAAAGCTGGGTTCGCATTCTAGGTCATGGGTCTTCCAGGAGGACAATGACCCCAAACATACTTCAAGAAGTCTCCACAAATGAATTGAAACAAAGCGCTAAAGAGTTCAGAAGTGGCAGCAATGAGTCCGGATCTAAATTTCATTGATACCTGTGGAGAGATCTTAAATTTACTGTTGGGAGAAGACGCCTTCAAATATGAGAGACCTGGAGCAGTTTACAAAGAAGAGTCCAAAATTCCAGGTAAGAGGAATAAGAAGCTTGTGGACGGTTATAGGAAGTGATTGATTGCAGTTATTTTGTCCAAAGGGTAAAGGGCGTGCAACCAAATATTAAGTTGAGGGGGATAACAATTTTGTCCAGAGTTTTGTGTGAAATTATGACAATTTGCCATTTTTCTTTCTTTTTTATGTTGTTCCAATACACACAAAGGAAATAAATATGTGTATAACAAAGCGTTTGTAATTGCAATAATTTTCTGGAACAATTTCCAGGGTGACAGCACTTTCGGCCATGACTATAAATTCTGTATAAATAGCATACATCAAACATAAAAACCTGATTTTAAACAATAGGTCATTTTTCTGATGACACATTTCCCTTAAAGTGGACCTGTCACCACTCTTGACGTCTGTTTTTAGTAAATGTTAGCATTCCTCATAAAATAACAATTCTGACAATCTTTATGGCAGCTCTGATTGTACTATGTCAAGCTCTGAAAAGACTCACCCCAACTGGTATCAACCGATGATCAAAATTATTCATACATTTATAGAAAGAATAACAGGGGAACTAAACAATAGAAAGTTCTAACAAATGGTACTACGGAATGATAAAGTTCTAAGAAATGGTACTCCGGAAGGGTAAAGTTCTAAGAAATTGTACTCCGGAAGGGTAAAGTTCTAAGAAATTGTACTCCGGAAGGGTAAAGTTCTAAGAAATTGTACTCCGGAAGGGTAAAGTTCTAAGAAATGGTACTCCGGAAGGGTAAAGTTCTAAGAAATTGTACTCCGGAAGGGTAAAGTTCTAAGAAATTGTAATCCGGAATGGTAAAGTTCTAAGAAATGGTACCCCAGATTTGTAAAGTTCTAAGAAATGGTACTCCGGAAGGGTAAAGTTCTAAGAAATAATACTCCGGAATGGTAAAGTTCTAAGAAATGGTAGTCCAGAATTGTTACATGTAGGTAGTAAACAGATTGATCAGAAAACCTGACAGGTTGTTTTTTGAAGGTTTATTTCTTGGGCTATTAAGAATTTGATGGGTTACCAAAGAACATCTGTTGTTGAAAAACTACAGCTCCCAATGTGCCATGACCACCCTAGGTCACATCGAAAGTTCACAGGTAAGATTGACCTTGAGCTGTTACATGTTGTCTCATATGTCGGAACCAAAAATGTTTCCAATAATCAGCTGTTGATTCTTTTTATAAGCCTCATTTTAAGCACTGTATATACCATCAATGATATGTAGGTCGTGAAACTGAAATGATACAGAGGGGGGGCGCAAATGGTGTCTTATCCGGTGGTACCAGAAAGAATTTATTTAGGTGCACTAACCTGGTGCGGTTGTGTTACAGACACAACCACTATAATCACGTGTTGAGGAAGGCTGCTGCAGAACCCAGGAAGATAGCATTGGAGGACATGGAAGAAAAGGGTTAATCCACACTGCCAGAAGAAGATCACTGAAGATCAATAGGGATTAAGACATCTGATTTTATTGTTCTACGCATTTCGGAGCTGTATAACCCCCTTCTTCAGAAACAATATCAGTAATGTACATTATTGATTTTTTTTCCTGAAGAAGAGGTTATACATCTCCGAAACGCGTAAACAATAAAATCAGATGTCTTAATCCCCATTGATCCTCAGTGATCTTCTTCTGGCAGCGCGGATTAACCCTTTTCTTTCATCTTCTCCAATGTCATCAAATGATATCTAAGTAGCCATGGAGAAACTATGAAGGAGCTATAGTGTTAAACTAGTGTGGTGGCCCGTTCAACCTCAGGATCAGTGGTGATCGACTAATCATATCTTAGAACCTGGCAATATGCCATCATTTTATAAGATGAAAAGAGATGATTTACTTAAACAGTATGTTGCTTTCTCCAAAATACTTTCTTTTTTTTGTAGAAGACCAACCCCCATCTGGATCAGATTGTCTCTTTTCAAGAGACCTTTTCTTTTGCTAGTCATCTCACAAAGGCTTTCATTGTATTCGGTTTAGATTAAGGGGTGCTTCACACACAGCGAGCTCGCTGCCGAGATCGCTGCTGAGTCACGCTTTTTGAGACGCAGCAGTGACCTCATTAGCGATCTCGCTGTGTGTGACACTGAGCAGCGATCTGGCCCCTGCTGCGAGATCGCTGCTCGTTACACACAGCCCTGGTTCGTTTTCTTCAAAGCCGCTCTCCTGCTGTGACACACAGATCGCTGTGTGTGACAGCAAGAGAGCGACAAATGAAGCGAGCAGGGAGCAGGAGCCGGCGTCTGACAGCTGAGGTAAGCTGTATCCAAGATAAACATCGGGTAACCAAGGTGGTTACCCGATATTTACCTTAGTTACCAGCCTCTGCAGCTCTCACGCTGCCTGTGCTGCCGGCTCCGGCTCTCTGCACATGTAGCTGCTGTACACATCGGGTTAATTAACCCGATGTGTACAGCAGCTAGGAGAGCAAGGAGCCAGCGCTAAGCAGTGTGCGCGGCTCCCTGCTCTCTGCACATGTAGCTGCATTACACATCGGGTTAATTAACCCGATGTGTACTGTAGCTAGGAGAGCAAGGAGCCAGCGCTCAGTGTGCGCGGCTCCCTGCTCCCTGCTCACACTGGTAACTAATGTAAACATCGGGTAACCATACCCGATGTTTACCTTAGTTACCAGTCTCCGCAGCTTCCAGACGGCGGCTCCGTGCAAGCGCAGCGTCGCTTGCACGTCGCTGCTGGCTGGGGGCTGTTCACTGGTCGCTGGTGAGATCTGCCTGTTTGACAGCTCACCAGCGACCATGTAGCGATGCAGCAGCGATCCTGACCAGGTCAGATCGCTGGTCGGATCGCTGCTGCATCGCTAAGTGTGAAGGTACCCTAAGTTGGAATGAAACATAGGATTAGTGTCATTCGCAATACCCTGGTCAAGTAGGTATTGTGTGGCTGCTGCATGGGAGACCTGGGAGCCACCTCTTACCTATCGGCATCCGTAACTCCTCTTTTGATCATGCGGCCTGGTGCGATGCCAATGTTGCTGAATGATGGATGCACTCATGACGTCGCGCCAGGCCGGCTAATCAAAAGAGGAACCAGAGATGCCAACAAGTAGGATGCAGTTTGTAGGGCCATAGGCCAAAAAATACTTACCTGTCTACAGGACCAGGTTCCTGCAAATTTTTTTTGCCCATCTCTATAACTAAAATATTTCATCAGGTACCTAGCCAATATTTAAGGTTGAGTATTTTCAAATCAATGTTCCATGGACAAAAACAAAATATGCAAAGTTATTCATACCACCCAAACTAGGAATTTGTAGACAGGAAAAAAATTCCTTACTAATGGGTCTCTGGTTTGGCTGGTATGAATTATTATGCATAACTAATGTATTAGAAGATGTCCAAGCTGGAAACACACCAACAGCCCTGATTGGAATAAATCTGGAAAACCATTAACAATTATGAAGATTTACTGCTCAATACTGGAATAATACCATCTATTTTATATCTAGCAACAGTCCTTAAAGAAGTTTTCTAGATTTCTGTAAATAAAGTTGATTGTCTAATACTAATTTCCTAATTCCAAAGAATCCCTCCAGTGATTCCAAGCATTTATCTCATTGATTGTTAAAAAAAGAAAAATCTCTCCTCTAGCACAGATGTGTCCACACTTCGACTTCCCCCTAAAACTGATGTCCAAACTTCGGGTTTCCACTTGCACAGATGTCCACACTTCGGGTTTCTACTTGCACAGATGTCCATACTTCGGGTTTCCCATAGCACAGATATCCAGTCCACACTTCTGGTATCCTGTAGCACAGATGTCCACACTTCAGGTTCCCCCTTGCACAGATGTCCACACTTCAGGTCCCCCCTAGCACAGATGTCCACACTTCGAGTTCCCCCTAGCACTGATGTCCATAGTTCGGGTTTTGCCTAGCACAGATGCCCACATTTCAAGTTCCCCCTAGCACTGATGTCCACACTTCAGGTTCCCCCTAGCACAGATGTCCATACTTCGGGTTTCGCCTAGCACAGATGTCCATACTTCAGGGTTTTCCTTTGCACAGATGTCAAAAGACCGGGTTTCCCATTGAACAGATGGCCACACTTCGAGTTCCACCCTAGCATAGATGTCCACACTTCAGGTTCCCCCTAGCACAGATGTCCACACTTCGGGTTTCCTGTAGCACAGATGTCCACACTTCGAGTTTCCCATTGCACAGATGTCCACACTTCTGGTTTCCTGTAGCACAGATGCCCACACTTCAGGTTCCCCCTAGCAAAGATGTCCACACTTCAGGTTCCCCCTAGTACAGATGTCCACACTTCAAGTTCCCCCTAGCACAGATGTCCATAGTTCGGGTTTTGCCTAGCACAGATGCCAACACTTCAAGTTCCCCCTAGCACTGATGTCCACACTTCAGGTTCCCCCTAGCACAGATGTCCATACTTCGGGTTTTGCCTAGCATAGATGTCCACACTTCGGGTTTTCCTTTGCACAGATGTCAAAAGACCGGGTTCCCCATTGAACAGATGTCCACACTTCGAGTTCCACCCTAGCACAGATATCCACACTTCAGGTTCCCCCTAGCACAGATGTCCATAGTTCGGGTTTTGCCTAGCACAGATGCCAACACTTCAAGTTCCCCCTAGCACTGATGTCCACACTTCAGGTTCCCCCTAGCACAGATGTCCATACTTCGGGTTTTGCCTAGCACAGATGTCCACACTTCGGGTTTTCCTTTGCACAGATGTCAAAAGACGGGGTTCCCCATTGAACAGATGTCCACACTTCGAGTTCCACCCTAGCACAGATGTCCACACTTCAGGTTCCCCCTAGCACAGATGTCCACACTTCGGGTTTCACCTAGCACAGATGTCCACACTTTGAGTTTCCCCTAGCGCAGATGACCACACTTTAGGTTTACAGTTTTTATTTTTTAACTTCTGATAATGTTCTTTGTGAAACTCTTAAAATGCCTAGCACATTTCTCAAATGTAACGTCAAGATTGATGTATTGATGTGAGCTTCAGAGACCATTTCCTTCCCAATTGAGCATGTTCTAGTCCCATATTCCGACACATGCTCAGTGCTTTCCTCCTGTGCTGCCACTCCTCTAACAAATACCAATGCCCCTTGTTAGAAAGTGACATCACTTGTGAATGTGTCATCGAGCTCGACCCTTTACTGAGCATGTGCTGATGACATTAAGACAAACATGCTCGCTAAAATGTCTTTCGTTATTCAGAAAATCACCAATATAAAGAAAAGCCCACTTTGGAGGACACTAGGGTGCTATTTTAAGCAGTTGGAGAGGTATTTTTCTTGACATTGAGCTTTTGTATCCGACAGCCCCTTTACAGTAGAAACCCCTCTGATATGTACTTTCCCTTCATATAGGTTAAATTGGCTATATATGTAATTTACTGTAATATGAATTATGATCTTCTAAATCACAAACACATTTTCCAGTTTTATCTGGTGTATGTACAGTATATTAGACTCTATAATATTGGGTTTTCTATTTCAGAACTTTAGATACGTCTTATGTCTGATGCAAAAGGAAGGTGTCCTTGGTCCTGACCCATGTTCTGGCCGGCAAGGAGGCTCTATCCACCTTCACATTCTTGGGACACGCGGCTTGGCTCCGGACCTTCTCCCTCCATTTAAGCCTACAGCAGTTACAGAAAGAATGGAGAAAAGTCTTTACTTCGAACCAATATCTATCGGACATCACGTGGTCACTGATCACTCTACAGTGCTAATCTGTAAAAATGTTGAGTACATTGAAAACTTTAATAGACTGAAAAGTTCTGAGAACTGATATAGTAATTTGATTTTAATGGAATATCTGTCCCTGTAATAATCTCATTTGGCCAAATTCTATAAAAAAAAAAGAAACCCAAAATGAAAAAACCCATTAGCATCAAATGTAATCACACAAAAGAAGAAGCACTATAGCTATTCACCTCTTAAGGCCTCGTTACACGTAACGACATATCTAACGATATATCACCGGGGTCACGGATTCCGTGACGCACATCGGGCATCGTTAGCGACGTCGTTGCGTGTGACACCAACGAGTGACCGTTAAAGATGGAAAATACTCACCAAATCGTCCATCGTTGACACGTCGTTCCTTTTAAAAAAATCGTTGAGAACGCAGGTTGTTCGTCGTTACCGAGGCAGCACACATCGCTATGTGTGACACCTCGGGAACGATGAACTACAGCTTACCTGTGGCCGCCGGCAATGAGGAAGGAAGGAGGTGGGCGGGATGTTACGGCCGCTCATCTCCGCCCCTCCGCTTCTATTGGGCGGCCGCTTAGTGAAGCCGCTGTGACGCCGCACAAACTGTCCCCTTAGAAAGGAGGCGGTTTGCCGGCCACAGCGACGTCACTAGTCAGGTAAGTCCGTGTGACGAGTCCTAACGATGTTGTGCGCCACAGGCAGCGATTTGCCCGTGGCGCACAAATGACGGGGGGCGAGTACGCTCGCTAGCGATATCGCTAGCGATATCTCTGCGTGTAAAGCCAGATGCTGGACCCAACTGGTGGCCCTCGCCAATAGGTCACTAGTAAAAAAAGGACTTCAGATCAGTGTTTGCAATGGATTGTTGTGGAAAGACAAGGTGAATAGCATATGTTTCTTATTTCTTTAAAATGTTTATGAATTATCTTGATCATGTGAGTGATAACACCTACTCTAACGGCAACATCATCATGAACCCTGCCATGACAATGTTGTTAGTGTCTTATTCCCAACCTCTTAAATTCTTCGGTCACCAATGGCGAGGCATCTAAGCAGTCAAGCTGCCGTGGTTGGTGCTAGATTTAGCAGCAGTTAGATTCAGGTCCCATCTGTATAACATAGCTCCTGAACCAGCAGAGGGGTCGATTCATTGAGACTGTCTTAAAGAAGGGCTCGCTGGAGTGCGATGTTGCAAGAAAGAGATACGTATCAATTAATTAATTTGCCACATCTTCTCCGGAACTAAAATAGCATTTCTGGCATTAGAAACTCCAGCCCTTTTTTGCCGAATTTGAAGAACATGGCGGTATCCAGAAGTGGACTGGCTACCGGAGAAACCTCCAGTAATACCAAGCCCGGCTGCGGTTACCTGCATTGAACTCCAGAGCTCTAACCTGAGCTCTGGGGTGCAGCCTGGACTGAACTCAGGGTTTGCAGGACTGAACCGTGATTCCACGGCAATTGCGGTTCAGTTGATGTCACAGCTGCGGACAGGCTGGGCTGAACTCTGGAGCTCAGGTAACAGCTTCGGAGTTCAGCACGGCCTGTCCGCAGCTGCCATGAACTGAACCGCAATCGTCGGGGAATCAGTCGGCGCTTGCCGTTCAATCCTGCAAACCCCGAGTTCAGTTCTGGCTGCACCCCAGAGCTTAGGTGAGCGCTCCAGAGTTCAATCCATGTAACCGCAGCCAGGACTGGTATTACTGGAGGTTCCTCCGGTAGCCAGTCTGACACTGGTGGTATCCATGCTCCATCCTTTTCTGGTTTCCATTTTTCCGGAGCTGATTCAACCTGGCAGTCACAAGATTTTTGGTAACTCCAGGTAGTGCAAAAATGTTGTGACTTTCCAAAGTGTTTTATGTCAGTTTTCTTATTACGGTAATTGCCCCAAATGTGAAGTAGTGAGCTCTCCATCAATGGAAATCTTCAAGCAGAAGCTGGATAAACATATACCTGGGATGATTTAGGAAACCTGCACACGTAGGGGGTTGGAGCGGATAGACCATGAGGTCCCTTCCAACTCTACCATTCTATGATTCAATATGCACAATGGGCCAAGTGAGTATTCTGACCATTGTGGCACTTGCCTGGGTTCAACATATACTGGTGGGAGCTCTAGTCGTGGTGTTGGACCTGGGTCCTATGACAAATTCGGCCACCTATTGCACCCTAAGTTGTAACTCTGCTTTCTACATATCCTAAATGGCATTTTGTTAGTTGTCTGATTTGGAAGTAGTCCACGGATAATGAGCAGACGCCCCTCCACTATATATTGAATATTATTACAGTCAAGGTTGAAATTGGAAGAGAAAGATGTAATATTTCCCAGATAGCCGCGCCGAGGATCAGATTTTACAGGATGTAAGTCGGCCTGGTGTTGATTTGTGGTTTTCGCTAATACACACAAAACCCATTGTTTGTGCCTGCCTGGAAACTGCTGTTAAGAAAACCACATATTTGTTTTATATTTTCTGCATTTTTTTTTACAGACCACATGTGCTTAAGCCTTCACAATGCGACTTCTGGAGCCTGCGTTGTACGCATTCCAGCTTCTTAATGATGGGAGACGTTATCTGTCTTTGACTTAATCTTTTTGGAATCAGAGGATGTCATTTAGCATTTTATATCACGCTATAATGTTATATAACAATGATAGGCAACCGGTATATAATCTGTATTAACTGCTTACTAATGCAATGTTTTATTAAATATAAAAATATATATTTTTGGAAAAGGACAAGCCCTAAAATTACTCAGTTCTAGATAGGACAACTGCAAAGGAAAAAAAGGTGAGGAGTGGCATTGGAAACCAATCAAATGCTAGCTTTCATGTCTCAATTACCCCTTTGAAGATGGAAGAAGAAATCTGATTGGTTGCTATATGCAACACCTCCTTTGTTTATTTTTCACCAGTTTGATAACTTCTATCAGGACCAGTGACAATACCTTGATAACACGGTCAAGTGCTGAGGTCCATGACACCTGGGTGTCCCAAGGGTGGAGCCCATCAATGCTTGTAATTTACACATGCACTGTAATATACAACGGACATGGGCACCGCATATATGGAGTCTCCTTAGCTCAGGAGTGTGGCCTGGCGCCTGTGACGCCCCTGGACTATCAGGTCGTCACAGGGTACTGCACAAGCTGCCCTTCCGTGCAGTATTCAAGTCCCTCAGGGTTCTGGGTTCCTATCTTACGGTGTTGCCTCCAACAGCAAATCAAATCCTAGATACACACTGTATCACACCCACCAGGCACACCAGTGGATGGCTTGAGTGGAATAGAGTCAGCCACCTGGGGGGTCAGGGAGGGGAGGTGAGTAGTGTAGTCAGTAGTAAGAGTTGTGAGAGGAGTGAGTGAGAGGAGGTTGGGAGTGGTGGCTCCCAAGAGAAGCTGTCTAGGTTGCAGACGGTGGTCTGGACCTAGAGGAGTCGGACCCCCGGTCACAGGGGATTGCGGCTAGGTGCCTGGACCTGTCAAGGAGGATGGTCAGCAGCCTGGCACTGTCACCGGTCCGAGACCGAAGGCACGGCGGGGTACACGGAACCCTAGGTCAGGGAGAAGCTTCAGGCAACCCAGCAATTAACCTGAGGAGAACGGAGCCTTTATGATCTGTTCCCACCTGCTCCAAAATCGGGGCACTAGAGCAACGAGTGGGATAGGGCCTTCCAAACAAACGGTCCAGAAAATCCCAAGCGTGAGCCCTAAGAGCAGGCTCCCACACTTAGCTAGAGTCTGGAGCGGGGCCCGGCAAGTTCCAGACTACTGGGCCACTACGTTGAAGTTAAACTTAGTGCCAGGAGGCAGGCCACGGATCACCAGGCAACACTGTAGGGGACGGGACCCGGACGAGCTCCCCTCAAGCGGCAGCGATAACCCGAGATTTGATTTACCCGGTTATCAGCGCCTGCTTATTGACTGAGTGAGTACCTTAGTAATCCTGCATCATATGACATCCGACCGAGTCCTGGGGCCTTCCCCTACCCGTGGAGGGCAACGACACCTTGCTGCCCCACTCCATCACCCCAGGTACTCCCATCGGCAGCGGCAGTATCCCTTCATTACCGTACACCACGGGTGGCATCACGAACTATACCTCCCCTGTAAATAACTCCCCCCCATTTTATGTTTAGAAGTGGCCCCAAGCGCCCGGGTCTGGAGACCCTTGAGCCACAAGTCATCACACGGATCCGAGCAGTTCGATCCGCTGCAGGGGCGGCATAGATACAGCTGGCACTGAAGTCTAACTGTCGCGATCTCGGCTTGCTGTGATCACAGCAGTTTAATGTCTTAGATAAACATCTTGAATTCCAGCTTCCATCTTCCCCACAACATGAATGCAGGGTTTGAAAAGATGACCTCTGGATATGAGGCTGAGCATGTGCACTCAACTCTTGGTCGACCATGGTGAGGCCTGTTCTGAGTGGAACCTGTCTTGTTAAATCGCTGTATGGTCTTGGCCACCATGCTGCGGCTCAGTTTCAGGGTCTAAGCAATATTCTTATAGCCTCGGCCATCTTTATGTAGAGCAACAATTCTTTTTTTCACTCCTCATAGAATTCTTTGCCATGACGAGCCATGTTGAACTTCCAGTGACCAGTATGAGAGAGTTTGTGAGTGATAACACCAAATGTAACACACCTGAGATCTTATATGACACCGGGGAGGGATAATGGCTAATTGGACACAATTTTGCCATTTTCACTATGGAGTTATAGTTCTTCAAGGCCAGTAGGAAAAATTAAAAATGAAGAGTGACCCACGGGACGTTTGTTGCCCAAGGGCCCACATAACCCTGTTCACATGTGCAGACATTGGCATAGGGGGCAAGTAAATTAATGGGAAGAAGATAGTGGGGAAAATGAAATTAATGCCCTTTGGGGTTTTTTTTGCGCATAGGAGTTGCTTTATATAGACAGGGGTCTGTACAACTTTTTTCCACTTTTCATCTTGATAGCTTCCAAAAAGGTCTGTAAAAAAAAGATAAAAAAAGAAACAAATATAATTACCATAAATTGCTCTAGGCAAATGCATTAACCAAAAAAAGTGCTTCTATTAACTTAGATATCACATGCTGCACCTTAAAATATCATCTCAAAGTGACAGCGGAGGATTATACATCCATTAAGTAAACGGTGATTTTTTTTGAGGGGGGGAAACCATCTCCCTTTTTATCTCGATTCCATGTATATACACCACACAGACACTTATTCTAGCGGTTTTTGAATCCTAAAAAAAAAAAATTCTAGAAAAAAAAAAACAATAATAGGGAATGAAGGAAAAACATAATGATGTCTAATAAACATGCTCTCTCAAGGTCTCTATGGCAACTGGCTGCTGCCTGAGATATTTTATATAATGAGAAGCTCAAGACAAGGGGCGCACTTTATGTCTCAAATAAAATAAATGTCAATTTTCTTTTAACTCCTTAGATTCAAAGAATAAAAACTTCCTGTTTTCTTTTTTATTTCTAATAAAACACAGTCTGTTGTATTCTTCCGAGGTATTCGAGTGGTTCCTTTGCAGAGGTCAGTAGTGTTGTTCTCGAGTCTACCCGGACTACATACAAAGGCTCCATCACAGATACGAACAAGTCTTCCTGATCAGTTTTAGTTTTGGCAACCTACAGGATCTATGGCCAACGTAAATAAAAACCAAAACAACAGAAACGATGGGATTTTAAAATCCCCCTTTCTCCCGGTTTGGTTCTTCTTCACTTCCGGGAGGAAGAGAATGATGAGGGTAATAGGAGGAAATACCCTCCCGCACCATTGCATGTAATATTACTCTCAGCTATGAGGTTAATTTTAAAGAACTGGTTGGATTCCAAGATCCCCACAACTGATGAAGTGTTAAGGGGGCTTTACACGCTACGACATCGCTAATGCGAAGTCGTTGGGGTCACGGAATTGGTGACGCACATCCGGCCGCATTGGCGATGCCGTTGCGAGTGACACCTATGAGCAATTTTGCATCGTTGCAAAAACGTGCAAAATCGCTCATCGGTGACATGGGGGTCCATTCTCAAATATTGTTACTGCAGCAGTAACGAAGTTGTTCCTCGTTCCTGCGGCAGCACACATCGCTCCGTGTGACACCGCAGGAACGAGGAACCTCTCCTTACCTGCCTCCCAGCCGCTATGCGGAAGGAAGGAGGTGGGCGGGATGTTACGTCCCGCTCATCTCCGCCCAGACACTTCTATTGGGCGGCGGTTCAGAGACGCAGCTGTGACGCTGAACGAACCGCTCCCTTAGAAAGGAGGCGGTTCGCCGGTCACAGCGACGTCGCCGGGCAGGTAAGTACGTGTGACGGGTCTGGGCGATGTTGTGCGGCACGGGCAGCGATTTGCCTGTGTCGCACAACAGATGGGGGCGGGTACCCACGCTAGCGATATCGATACCGATATCGCAGCATGTAAAGCAGCCTTTAGTCCAGGTAAAATGTCTGCTCAAATTGGAGGGATTGGATGCAGAAAAGAAAACAGAAAGAATAGGCAACCATTTCAAGAAATGGAAGGAGTTGACTTTAGCCTACTATAGTCCGAATGAAATTGGACGAATAATGCTACCATTTAAAGACACGGTTTGGTACCACACCGAGAAACTATGTGGTAGACTGGTGGGTTTGGTGGTGGGGGGCGAAGCCAGGGTGGGGGACATTGTCTCTTCTCGTTCTCATCCCCACTTTCCCTTTTCTGGGTCTGCAACTGGTAGCTATGGGAAGGACATGTCTGCTGGGGACGGCGAGGAATAGTTTAAGAGGCAGTGGCGAGTGGGAGGGAAAACTGTATTGTTTGGAAAACTAATAGATATATATTTTAAAAAAAACAAAACATATTCAGACAACTGTGATTCAGGAGACGGTTGTGAGAAGCTCTAGGAAATCAATGGGAAAATTATCCCAGAAGGTGCACACCTGCAGACCGAGTGTCAGCTGTCCAAAATTAAAGGAGGGAGATAAATAGGTGTGTATGAGATAGGGTATTTGGCTACTGGAGATGTTTATCGACGGCCATTTGGACCCATTACAATATGTCATTTCTGATGAAGCATGGTTCCATCTATTCGAGTGTGGAAATTTGCTGAGCAATAGGTACTCACACAAAGAATCTCAAGAGCTACTTTATGATCCAGAAATCAGCATTGGGATGGTGTAACATCCTTGTCGGTACCTTTCTCCTCTGTTTCCTCCGAGCCTTCAATGAAGATTGACAACATGGCAGGTCTTTTCAATTCCCAGGTGTTTGTGATGTCATCTAGACAGGGAGCTTGAGGGTTAATTCCTAGCTTAATTAGTATTGACTCCTTTCTGTAGGCCCAGTGCTCTCATCTTTGTCTCCCTTTGCCAGTTATAAGTACTTATTCTGGTCCATACCTTTGTGCTCTACTCCGGTTGTTCTAGTGTTTTGTCCCATTTCAGCCCTTAGCCCGTTTTCTGATGATTCTTCTAACTGATGGTTTTATCCTTTCTTTGTAGCTCCTGGTTCTGACCTGGCTATGTAACAGGGTATTGGGGGGCGCTGTAGTTGTGGTCTGGCTGGTAGCTGTGTGCTTCCCCCTGGCTTGCTACAGACAGTCTGTGACCAGGGGACTGGTCCGACCCAAGTACACCACCAAACCACCTGTCCTTTCTCTATGCAGCCATTTTGCTACTCCTCCTCCTCTTCCTGTCTGAAAGACGTAACCCCATAAAAACTCCTCCCCAGTACTAAACCTGTTATTAACCCCTAGGCTGTTGGTTGAACTACCCAGACCAACATCCCTGTTAGCAGCACTTTCCCTACTTTCATGACACTTTTGCCGTCTATGTAACTGACTTTGCCATATCTATGTCTAAATAACATTCCTATTTCTATCTTCTTACTACACAGAAATTCGTCATATTATAGACACTACCGTTCAAAAGTTTAGGGTCACTTAGATATTTCCTTATTTTTTAAAGAAAATTAAAAAAATTTTTCAATGAAGCTAACAATAAATTAAACAGAAATACACTCTATACATTGATAATGTGGTAAATGACTATTCTAGCTTCCAACGTCTGGTTTTTAATGCAATATCTACATAGGTGTATAGAGGCCCATTTCCAACAACCACCACTCCAGTGTTCTAATGGTACATTGTGTTTCCTAACTGTGTTAGAAGGCTAATGGATGTTTAGAAATCACTTGAAAATCCCTGTGCAAGTATGTTAGCACAGCTGCAAACAGTTTTGCTGATTAGAAAAGCTATAAAACTGACCTTCCTTTGAGCAAGTTGAGAATCTGAAGCATTACATTTGTTGGTTCCATTAAACTCTCAAAATGGCCAGAAAAAAAGAACTTTCATGTGAAGCTCAACAGTCTATTCTTGTTTTTAGAAATGAAGGATATTCCATGCGAGAAATTGCCAAGAAACTGAAGATTTCCTACAACGGTGTATACTACTCCTTTCAGAGGAGAGCACAAACAGGCTATAACCAGAGTAGAAATAGATGTGGGAGGCCGCGCTGCACAACTGAGCAACAAGACAAGTACATTAGAGTCTCTAGTTTGAGAAATCGATGCCTCACAGGTCCCCAACTGGCAGCTTCTTTAAATAGTACCCACAAAACGCCAGTGTCAAAGTTTACAGGGAAGAAGCGACTCTGGGATGCTGGCCTTCAGGGCAAAGTGGCAAAGAAAAAAGCCATCTGTAATGGAGTGGCCAGTCCAATCACCAGATCTCAACCCTATTGAGCTGTTGTGGGATCAGCTTGAGCGTATGGTACGCAAAAAGTGTCCATCAAGCCAATCCAACTTGTGGAAGGGGCTTCTGGAAGCATGGGGTGAAATATCTCCAGATTACACAAGCAAATTAACAGCTAAAATGCCAGAGGTCTGCAAAGCTGTAATTGCTGCAAAGGAGCATTCTTTGACGAAAGCAAAGTTTGAAGGAGAAAATTATTTCAAGTAAAAATCATTATTTCTAGTTTAGTCAATGTCTGGACTATATTTTCTATTCATTTTGCAACTCATTTGATAAATAAAAGTATGATTTTTCATGTAAAAGACAAAATTGTCTGGGTGACAAAAAACTTTTGAACGGTAGTGTATTACATGACAACGTTCACACTACAACAACATGGTCAGCATCTTCAGGGGTGAGTCTCTGAACACCATCCACTTCCTTACAGCTACCTGACGTTTCTGACAGATTGCTCCATCTACCAGCAGCTACTCTAAGGTCTCAACCCAGGGTCCCTGTGTAAGTCCACATCTCTGTATAGGAATTAAAGGTGAAGGACCTGACAGGCTGAGTGACTAACGCAAAGCTGGTCCATGGACGTCCTATCTGGAGCTACAAGGTGACCACAGACAGATCCACTTTGGGTGATATGTTTGTGAGTCCAGTGTTCACTGGAACAACTATGTACATGGACACTAATGTGTGATTTCCTAAAGACATGTTCCAATGAAAAAAGTTTTTAAAGAGCCAAAAAATCCTACCCAAGCTAGTTTCCTTATTTCTTTCATCCATAACTTAGAAAGAGAATCCGATATATGACCACCAACTACATGAAAGCCAATAATTGGTTATTTAATAGTCTGTTTAGACAGGTCACCTGCACCTCAAAGTGCACAGAACAATCATTAATACAATTGTTCTATGCACATAGACTATCATTGTTCTCGACAGCACCTATTCTGTCTACACAGCACAACGTGCTGTTGAAAATGATGATTTTTAAGCAAGATTGAAAACTAATTCTCCAGTCGGACAAGCATTTTACTCGTTCGTAGTTTGATTGGAGACCTTTTTAAACAAACTGATAATTGTGAAACAAGCACTCCTAGGAAAGCTCACTGTAACGTTCACGGCTGGTGTAGTGGCAACAAGCGGGATTAGTAGACCTATTAGACCACAGGGGGGGATCTGTGCTTACTCTTTAATGAAAAGTGCTTAATTAAGCGCGAAAAATTAAGCAAAAACTCCTAAAAGTACAATTTTTAATATTATTCAGTCTTAAAAAGGGAAAAATCCCAACATCAGATTTACAATAATAAAATAGATATCTGTCGAGGGCGGGGAGGAGGGTGTCAGCACACCGCGCTCACCCCTTCTGCTCGGGTCCGGCTGCTCAGTGGTGGCTCGAGCCGTAGGCCGGATCCCGGGGGTTTTCCTCGAGCGGCACTCCTCGCCCGTGAGTGAAAGGGGGGGTTTGGGGTGTTGGGATAATGTCCGTGACGCCACCCACGGTTGTGGTGATGTGTGGCACCACCGCTGCTCGATGCGGGGATCCCGGGGATGGTGATGGGGAGCAGCCAGGTGTTGTGTTGCCCCTCCGTGGGTAGGGGTTGGTGATCCCGGGGCCCAGTGAAGAGATGTGAAGTGTAGGGCCTGGAGGGCGCAGGGACGCGGGGGCAGCGCTGTGCCTTGCGGCACTGTGGTACTCACTCAGCCTGAGACTTGGACACAGTTTGTACGGTAAACCAAACGGCTGGTAGGACGGTCCCACAGACGGCTGCACCTGCACTCCCGGTAGGTGACGGTGATGTCTCTCTTCCTTGCACCTGTGTTGACTGATGGTAGCGGTGGATTCCCTCCGGTTACCCGCTCCCCGACTGCAATCTGGGCCGGAGGAGCTCTACACTTTGCCCGCAGGCGCTGGCCCTGGGGAAACTGGTGCCCTGGCGGTGGCGGTGTCTCCCCTGTAATGGTCGGGCTGTTGCCGTCAATCGGGACTTGGTTGCTGGGGGATCTACGTCCCCTTCACTGACGGATTCGGCAAATTGGGCGACTCCTAGCCTTGCCGGGGTCCGAGAGGCCCCTGCCCTGGTGCTGACTGTCTTTCGGAACACTGCTCCAGACCACCGGGCACACAGCCAACGGGGTCCTTCCAGGAACTTCCAAACGGTCCCCCTCCGGACAGTCACCGCCGTCGCTGACCTTGCTGTTCTGGCCCTACACACAGCTGGGCTCTCAGGCTTTCCTTTCCTCTTGCCACCTCACTTGCTTTCCTCCTTTTCTACTCCTCTTTCACTTCGTTGTTTACACTTGCCCTCCCTGGGCTTAACTGCCTGGTACTTCCTGCCTCCAGAGTTGTGAGCTCCTTGGTGGGCGGAGCCAACCGCCTGGCCCACCCCCTGGTGTGCATCAACAGACTCCTGGAGGAAGGCAACAAGGATTTCTGGGTTAGCAGATGTGCCTACCTGGAGTGTGGGGTGTGGTGGTGTTGTGACCTGTGTCCCCTGGTTTGCCCAGGGCGACACATATCCATAAGTACAGGGGAGGGGCCTGACCCTTATTTCGCCCTAAACTCACTCCTTCCTTGCCGCGTAGGTTGGCACCCTACAAGCCTGCGCATTTGGCGCCCCTGCTCAATGAAGACTATCCCTCCAGGCCCTGGAAAACCCTAACAGTATGAGGTGATAGTACTACAAGGAATTAATTTCAAACAATGAACCAACATTCAGATCTCAAATATGTAATGAAAATATACTATATCCAATATAATTAGATTGGAGACAATAGTGGGGTACAATGACCCAGAAAAAAACACTCAATGATGAACTAGCGGTTCCAAACGGAAACCACCCGACGCGTTTCCCCTCATCTATTTGAGGTTCTTCAGGAGTGGAACATACAGTTAGTTCAAAAACATCAATAGAACACTGATAAATGCTGGTGGTCGCACGTAACACTGAGAGTAGGTTGTCCCCAGATATATCCAGTCCCAACAGAAAAAAGGGGGGGGAGGGGAAGGGGCTATATTCAGCACCTAAATAGCCTCAAGATAAAGAACCAGGTCTCTAACACCCATCCGGGTAACAGAAGTCAACCAGGGTGTCTATATGCACATATAATGTTGGGACAAATTTAAAGGGGCAACAAACAACGATTGTTCAAGACATAAGGCATTAGCCACTTATCTTAGGCCTCAGTATACGACAGATAAGGACATTCTGCACAGGACTCCCTAGATATACAGCGGGTCCAGTGTCCCCATAACAGCAGACTGTAAGCTCCTCAGTTCGTCATCCTCCAGTCCAGAAGCAGTTAGAGTGCTAAGGTGCAGATTCAGGGGGCAAAGGAACGCCCGCATGCTGCTCACCTATTTATAGAGCATGTCTTAAAACTATCTCACCTGTGATTGAGCAGATAGTTAACCCCTCCTGGCCTGTCCGTTAGAAGGCATATACTCCAGCGGAGTGTGCATATCCGGGTACAACACTTCCACATCTCAATGTGCCGTGGTCACGTGATCGGGGAACCCCGATGACACGGACCCGCGCACACGCAGAAAATACCGCCCGTTCCCAAGCACCAGGGTGGAAAATGCCATGATGTCACGTGTCCCAGCCGGCTGCGGTCACATGAACGGAGCTCCCCGATGACGCGTACTCGCGCATGCGTACTGCATGCGCCCCATACTGAAACGCAAGCAGGGAGACGTTTACATGGACAAAGGACCAGCCTTCACGGTAACGCCCCCCTCTCTCAAATTACATGGAGGGAAGGAAATAGCAGTTACCAAGGCTTATACATATAGGACAGCGGTGCTACGGGCAAAGTATTTTATACAAAGCAGGAGTAACTCATATCCAGCCATTAGGGGGGATTATAATAATTAAGGTGAGATGATATGTTAAGAAAAAATTATTTTTGTGTATTAGAGTCCTTATCCCATAAAAGGTAACTATGATGAAAAGATAGATATCAAGAGACAAATACAAAAACCTCAGATCAGGTAAATAAATCAAGCCGAATCCTTTGCGGAATAATAGGCGTGACAGAAAGGCAGGCTAAAGAGAATAGGGCAGAATTATGGGCAAAAGCAGCAAGGAGACACCCATTACAAAAATTGGGACTAGTGGGGATGTATATTAGGAGGATCTATAGAAAACATCCAAAATGTAACTGTTCGTTGAGTCCGGACGGATTCACAGTACATAGCCTGTGAATCCATCGGGCTTCCCTCTGCAGGATGAGTCTGTCCCAATTACCACCCCTATCCGGTGGTGGGATCACCTCAATTGCATTAAAAGCAAAACCATCCAGTCCACCCCCATGCTCCATCCTGACATGTCTCGATATGGGAGTATCCCTGGTTGACTTCTGTTACCCGGATGGGTGTTAGAGACCTGGTTCTTTATCTTGAGGCTGTTTAGGTGCTGAATATAACCCCTTCCCCTCCCCCCCTTTTTTTCTGTTGGGACTGGATATATCTGGGGACAACCTACTCTCAGTGTTACGTGCGACCACCAGCATTTATCAGTGTTCTATTGATGTTTTTGAACTAACTGTATATTCAACTCCTGAAGAACCTCAAATAGATGAGGGGAAACGCATCGGGTGGTTTCCGTTTGGAACCGATAGTTCATCATTGAGTGTTTTTTTCTGGGTCATTGTACCCCACTATTGTCTCCAATCTAATTATATTGGCTATAGTATATTTTCATTACATATTTGAGATCTGAATGTTGGTTCATTGTTTGAAATTAATTCCTTGTAGTACTATCACCTCATACTGTTAGGGTCACTCCAGGGCCCGGAGGGAAAGTCTTCGTTGAGCGAGGGCGCCAAATGCGCAGGCTTGTAGGGTGCCAACCTCCGCGGCAAGGAAGGGGTGAGTTTAGGGTGAAATAAGGGTCAGGCCCCTCCCCTGTACTTATGGATATCTATTTTATTATTGTAAATCTGATGTTGGGATTTTTCCCTTTTTAAGACTGAATAATATTAAAAATTGTACTTTTAGGAGTTTTTGCTTAATTTTTCACATCTGTACTTCTAAGCTATTTTTCTAGATTAAGCTTAATTAAGCGCCCACAGCGAGGGGGATGAAAGGTACCACTCCCAGGGCAGTGACAGAGACTGTGGCAGCTGACCCCCAAGGCAGGTGACGGACTCAGGAATAGCCAGGTACAGGTGGGGTGAATGAGGCAGGCTGGACAAGCAGGTATGGACAGGAGTGGTGGGCACGGCAGGGATAGACAGGAATGGGAAGGCAGTTACTGGAAATGGACACAGGCATAACGGTACAGGAGCTCAGGACCTGACAACTAGCTAGGTAGCAGACTGGAGACTAACTGGTTAAGTAGAAGTGTTGTGCAGACACCTCACCTAACGGAAGGGTGCCTTAAATACGCAGTGCCTCTCAGCCATAGGCACACCAGCCCTTTAAGAGGATGGCCGGTGTGCATACCGGCATGCATGAGTGCATCTTAGGTGCACTCCTGGGAACCCTCTGCGTCATGTACAGGGCCCAGGAGAGGAAGGAGGCAGCAGCACAAGTGGATAGCCAGGGGAGTGAGGGGAAGGACATGACCCGGCCGGAGCAGTGACTAAGTCGATGCCTCTGCAAAGACACCGGTGCTATGCTTCACTCACTCCCAATTATGATCCAGAGTAAATGTACCTTTACACACATGACGATAATACCTAAGGAAACAGCTAGATTGATCTACAAGTTTGCAGATAAAAAAGGCTGTTTTAAAACTTGGAAATTAGGATTGTAAAGAGAACATTTCACCTAAACCTATGGTAGTTAATATTTACATACATCGTTATTGTGTTCTTCTGCTAAAATCAAATTTTCCTGAAAATAATACAGCTTTAAAAGTAAATTTTATCATGGAGGTACAGAAGGTGTTGTAAGTGGGAATGGAATTGTACACAACCCAACTGGGTCACAGTAGGTGGAATTAGTTTGAATTTATCAGTAGGGAATAGTGCAGTGACTGGCACAGGGTGGAGGCATTAGTGTGATGGCTGGACAGAAATATGAGCCTTGTGTGTTCAGGATAGATTAGAAAAGGTAAAGTTTAGTCTGAGAAAGTCCAATTATTAGTAGAGTTGCAGTTGTCAAAACACGAACAAATCAGAGCGACAGTAAGAGATTTTGCAGTTTCAAAGGCAAGAGGGCAAATTCAGGAGATGATAATGCAATGAAGATATGGAAATATTCAGTGCCTTGGAAATTCGTTCTCTCTTTCTGAGTTGATTAACTGGTTGGAGAGCCATTTCCGAAAAGCAGAGAATACAGAAGTGGTCCAGGGATTTCAATTTTGATCTGATTAAGTAGGTTAGTAAATAGGGATGATCAAATACCTCAAATATTCGGCTTCGCGAATATTTTCTGAATAGGTCGCCGCTATGCGAATATTCGATGCGCAATGTAAAGCGGGCTTTACACGCTGCGATATCAGTACCGATATCGCTAGCGTGGGTACCCGCCCCCATCTGTTGTGCGACACGGGCAAATCGCTGCCTGTACGGCACAACATTGCCCAGACCCGTCACATGTACTTACCTGCCCGGCGACGTCGCTGTGACCGGCGAACCGCCTCCTTTCTAAGGGAGCGGTTCGTTCAGCGTCACAGCGATGTCACAGCTGCGTCACTGAACCGCCGCTCAATAGGAGCCGAGGGGCGGAGATGAGCAGGACGTAACATCCCGCCCACCTCCTTCCTTCCGCATAGTGGCCAGGAGGCAAGTAAGGAGAGCTTCCTCGTTCCTGCGGTGTCACACGGAGCGATGTGTGCTGCCGCAGGAATGAGGAACAACTTCGTTACTGCTGCAGTAACAATATTTGAGAAGGGACCCCCATGTCACCGATGAGCGATTTTGCACGTTTTTGCGACAATGCAAAATCGCTCATAGGTGTCACACGCAACGGCATCGCTAATGCGGCCTGATGTGCGTCACCAATTCCGTGACCCCAACAACTTTGCATTAGCGATGTCGTAGCATGTAAAGCCCCCTTAAGTCTATAGAAGCCCGAATAGTTCCGAATAGTTGTTATTTGGGTTTCTCATAGACTTAAATTGTGCATCGAATATTCGCGAATAGTTGAATAGCGGCAACCTATTCGGAAAATATTCGCAAAGCCGAATATTTGAGGTATTCGATCATCCCTATTAGTATAGGATGGAAATATAATAAGTTCCGTTTGGGAAAAATTCAATTTCAGACAAAGGCACAGCATAATGTTAGAGTCAGCAGGCAGCCAAAAGACTATATGTTGTCAGCTTAAAGATGGTATTATAAGGGGCTCTGTTTTAAGAAAAGAATAGGGGATCTAGGACCAAACCACTAGAAACCTTGACAAAAACAGGAGGAGAAGAAGATCCATCAAATAAGACATTGAACAGTTCTTAGAGGAATTCTTAAAGGCAGGAGGAGAACAAGAGAACCATCATTAAGGACAAAGGGGTGGAGCATAATGAGTAGGAATTAGGGATTGAAAGTGTAAAAAGATCCATAAGAATCGGAAGAGAGTAGTTACCATTAGATTTAGCTCATAGTAGATAGTTTGAGACTTTAGTAAGTACAGATTGTGTAGAGTCCAAAATCAGGTTATAAAACGTCAAGTAGAGCGTTAGCAGAAAGATCATAGGAGATACTGTGCTACTGGGTTGTCACAGGGAGTTTTGCACAAACTTCGCCAATTGTCATAGCGGCGTCAGGCTCTGTTCAGATTGCAGATTCTGATACTCCACTTGATGGTTTCTCTGGTGTCTGGGATCAGCACGGGCAGACTCAGGCATCAACCTGCTATGTGCTGATTCATAGGTAGGCTAATGGGAGTTAATCTCTGCTGGTCTGTTTGCTCCTTTGGTCACATGTTGTAGGGAGGCTTATCACATCTGGTCCCCTACTATTTATGGTGGTTTAATCCTTACACCCATACCGGCTACAGTTTGTCTATGTTGGTCTATGAGGTGTGGTGTCCCAGAGTTTCTAGAGAAAGTTGTGCTTTTTGCTTGGTGTGGTTGTGTAGTTTGCCCCTGTTGTTTTGTAACTTCCTTCCTACTCTTGTTTTTCATCCTGAATCTCTTATTGTCTTACCTTTGCGTGTCAAACAAAGGCGGATCCCGGCACAAGACGTCCAAAAAATGTCAGAAGTGTAGAAAAAACTTCACATTTATTTTGTAAATAAAAAGAGCAAAACAAACTCCTCCGATCAACGCGTTTCAGACGCGATCGTCCTTAGTCATGATCATCATTTGATTGTCTTCAGCCTTCCTTGTCCCTCGAGCACCGTTCGGATTCTCCTCTTGGAACTTACCCTGTGGTGGTGAGCTGAAATACACTTTGTTTCTTACCTTTGTATGTGTACGCTGTGTGACAGAATATTTGGTTTTCCCTTGTCTGTTTTTATCTGTGGGTTTCATCACACTCTTCTCACAAGCTGTCTCTGAGGGGAAGGTGGAGGGGGAATCAGATCAGGACTGGTCAGGAGCAGGGCTAGGAAGGAGACTCAGGCCTCTCCACCATCAGGAGTATTCTTGAGGTTAGGGATAGCATTGGGCCCTCTAGCTTGAGGGACAGCTTAGGAGCCCCAGGTCCCCACTATCCCATAGTCATTGTGACATGGGTACAGCACTAGAGATGAGCGAACCGGTCCCGGTTCGGCTCGAGGTCGGTTCGCCGAACGGAGCTCCCGTTCGAGTTCGGCTCGTCGAACGTTCGACGAACCGAACTCGAACTGCATAGGAAACAATGGCAGGCAATCACAAACACATAAAAACACCTAGAAAACACCCTCAAAGGTGTCCAAAAGGTGACAAACAACTCACAACACAACACAAACACATGGGAAAGTGACAAGGACATATACTCATGCGAAAACAAAACAGCTGGACAAGGAAAAAGAGGAGGACACACAGATATATGAGTATATGCAAGGAAACATCGATTCCATTATTGTGCAACTTGAGCCCTGCTCATTTTAGGCTTCCAATCTTGATAAATTGCCTGAGCTCGCCACGTACGCCTTGGGGATCTTGTCGAGTCCTGCAGCCTGCGTTCTCTCGGAACCTGTCTTCAGTGCTGCTGGGGGTCTGCTGGCAGATAAGCACATGTGTCTGTCCACTGACAATGTGGACATGGCTCTCAGAGGACTTTTCTTCCCCTGGGTCAGCCAGGGGACGGGAAAGGCACGCGTATTTTTGAGAGTGCTTCATGCCAAGCATCTTTTTCTTTTTCAAAAGGGAAGGTCAACTGATGCCAGTCAAGTGGGGTGTGTGTGGCCCAGTTAGTGGCAACGAGGGAGGCTGTGGTTGGAGTCCCCTCGCTGTGTTTCTAAAAGAACCAAGATGAACAAGTCATGGCTCTCAGAGGACTTTTCTTCCCCTGGGTCAGCCAGGGGACGGGAAAGGCACGCATATTTTTGAGAGTGCTTCATGCCAAGCATCTTTTTCTTTTTCAAAAGGGGGGTCAACTGATGCCAGTCAAGTGGGGTGTGTGTGGCCCAGTTAGTGGAAACGAGGGAGACTGTGGTTGGAGTCCCCTTACTGTGTTTTACATGCTTTTAGAAGGGCATGACATGGCTTAGAGGTTGACTTTCAGCATCTGGAAACAGTTGGCTACAAAAATGCTGCCTTTCCAACCTTTTTAACCGAGGATTTTCGAGACCTTATGCCCATCGCAGTGCCCCAAGAGCCGATGCCCAGGCGCCACTCCTTCTCCAACAAAGGCGTGCACGCGCTACACCAGCATGTCGCACTAAACATCACTGATTCCTTGAGAAACTCTGTGTGACAGGGTGCATTTCACCACAGATAATTGGCCCAGTAAGCATGGACAGGGGCGTTACATGTCGCTGACTGGGCAATGGGTTACTGTGGGGAGAGATGGAGAAGGGTCTGCTGTACAAGTCTTGCCGTCCCCACGAGTTGTGTCAATCCTTCTTCTGTATGTAGAAGTTAATACACTGCTTCTGCCTCTTCAACCTCGTGTGGGTCCTCCACCTTGGCGCAAACCCTGTGTGGTCAGGCCACCCTTCCTTGTAACTGCGCACAAGGACTACCACACACCTCCTTACTATGCTGGCAGCAGAGCTCAATGCCATCAGGCGGTCAAAGGTTTACTTTGAAATGTATGGGAAATGTGAGTCACACCGCTGAGAAGTTGTGGACGGTTAGCTCTGGAGACCGAGTTTCATCAATGGTTGTCTCCACTCAACCAGCAGCCAGGGAAGGCCGGGGGCGACAATGATGCAAACATGGGTGCGGCCCTTCGCTGTGACAATGTGACACACGTGCCTTGTGTGGTTCACGTGTTGAACCTGGTTGTCCAGCAATTTTTAAAGCACTATCCTGGCCCACATGGCCTTCTGCAGAGAGCACGGTGTAACGCCTTCCTTGATCCACACACTCAGATGGGCTGTAAATGATAGGCTAGAGGGAAGCCACTCACCAAGCAGGACCCCTAGAACCCTGAAACCCTTTAACCCCTATACAGGGATTAGGAATTACACAGGGCCCAAGGTGATTAATACCTGTGGAAGGCTGCAGTTCCAGAGAATAGTAGTCAGGCAGGGTCAAAACATTAATTGAGGAACAGGAACAGAATGGGACGGCCAGGACTTAATCAGAAAACAAGCAGAGGTGAAATGCGGATCGGCCAACAAGGTACATAAACAGCAAGCAGGAAAAGTAGTCAGGTAACAAGCACACAAAATCATAAAACTGAACTGGGGGTAAAATTAACCAGAGGTTCATAGCTATGTCTGGCAGTGGTCTGCAGACAGAATGGGCATAAAAAAGGGTGCGGTGTCTTCCCATTGGTTGTAGCTGAATGATGGTATTTCATCTGTGAGATACCCACCAGCTACATTCAGCCAGAGATTCTGCATCTGTCAAGGTAATGCAGCCCAGTGGGTGAGCATAACCCATGTCCACCTGCGCCGCTGGCATCGACTCCTCTCCCATCATCAGCACTATGCATGAAAGGAACACGTTGTCACCTGGCGACCGGAGTACAAATTGACGGAGCGTACTCCGTTGGTGACTTAACAGCCGTGTGCGGCAATGATGCAAACCTGGCTGCGGGCCATCGTCAGGGCAATGTGACACACGTGCCTTGTATGGCTCACGTGTTGAACCTAATTCTCCAGCAATTTTTAAAACACCATCCCGGCCTACATGGCCTTGTGCAGCGTGCACGCTCGCTATGTGCTCACTTCCATCGTGCGCACACAGCAGCTCAACAACTTTCATCACTCCGGAAGTCTTAGGGTCTGGCAGTTAAACGCCGGAAATGCGATGTTCCGACACGCAGGAATTGGAATCTGCACATGTTGCAGCGTCTGTGGCAGCACCGCAGAGCCCTGCTGAAATACGGTATGACATATAGCCTGGGATAACTTGATCCAGAGGTGGTGCAGATCATGCTGCTGGAGTGGTGTCAGATCAAGGACCTATGCACCCTGCTACACAGTTTACAAATGTCGACGAAGATGTTTAGCACTGGCAATGTCATTCTCAGCGTGACAATTCTGGTCATCTACATGATGGAGCGCACTGTAATTATTATTCGGAGTCAGGTGTTGGGACAAGAGGAAGGGGAGGAAGTACAGGAGGAGTCATATGCGGAAGGGATAACAAGATCTACGAGGTCCAGATGGTCAGCGGCACCTATGCGGCAGTCATGGTGAGGGAGAGGGATTAACAAGGGCGCATAGTATCAGCAAAAAGTGTTGAGGAAAGTGCGGGAGCCCATGAAGAAATGGAGGACGAACTGGCGATGGCCATGTAAGACTCAGCAGATGAGTGAGAGCTTGCTCACATTTCGGTTGTGCGAGGTTGGGGGGAGAGGGCAGAGGAAGGAGGCACGATTCTCACCTCTCTGCCACCAACACACCAAGGACTTGGTCCTCCTGGATGCACAAGACACATGAGCGCCTTCTTGCTGCACTACCTACATGACCCTCGGATTGTACGAATTCGAAGTAATCCTGAATACTGGGTTGCCACACTGTTAGATCCCCGGTACAAGACAAAATTTGGCGAAATAATTCCTGCCATAGAAATGGACGCACGTATACAGGAGTATCTGCAGAATGTGGTACGCAATCTTAGATCTGCTTTTCCACTAAACACCAGTGCTGCACAGAGTGAATCTCAACGCTTTGTCATGGATAGGAGGAAATGGTCTTTTCCTTGTCCACATCGGAGGGACCAAGGGATGGCTGCTGTGCTGAGACGGCGTTGAGTACGGTGTCCCTGCAGAGTTGCACTTTTGGTCATATACAAAATGAGTTGAAAAAGGACAGATGCTGGTGGAAAGGGGAACAGGTGTGTTGGAAAGGGGAAAAAGGTTTTGGTCCGTGGATTTGGTGGTTAAGCAAAAGTAACATTTGATGAAGAAACACCATCTGTTACAGTGGGACTGGCAGATTTGGATAAGGTGGTATATACTATGTTACCGCTATATAACGAAAATTAATAAGAAAAGAAAGAGAAAGGTATATATCCCCATCAGCAGTCAGTGTCCACCGTGCTCCCAGTTGGAAAAGGAGAGGTTGGCAACTGGAAGGTTTGGTGGAGGATACAGAGCTGTGTGGCTATGAAACTAATAGTAGCCTGAACCGAGTTAGACGCCATTCGGATCTGGAGACTGGGATACCTGTTAGCGTCACAGGGTCCACATGCCCACCCAGCCCAGGAACTCCCTGTTAACAACACAGGAGCCATTGAGTACGCTGACCGTGTGCGTAGGGGCCACACCTGTGGACAGCAGGCGCATCAGCAGCAGCAGGCCTGTTAATGCCACTGGGCTGCACAAGCAGGACTGGTAGGACAGGAGCTGGTCTTAACCGTTCTGCGTTACCAACTGTGGTGGTGGCCTGCATCGACACCCTATCCCTGCCTACCTCTGGCCTAAAGCCGCAATGGGTTCAACACATGGAGGTGTGCTCTTTCGGAGCATAATAGAAGAATGCGCACCTCCTTGTTGGCTCCAGCCCCTTTTATAACCTGGGTCCGCCCCAAACCAGGGTGAACCACAATGAACCTCCTGGAGACAAAAGTAGAGTGACACGTCATGAGTGGCATAACTAGCGTCCTATTTGGAACCGCAACTTTAATGATGACCTCATGGCTGCCATGACCCAAACACCTCACCAGTCATCGTCTGACCATCAATAATGCGGTGACAAGTCATAGGGGTGGGCCTCTGCAAGCCATTTGGGAGGACACCTGATGCCCTGTGGTCTATATGGGACCCCCACATCAGGGGCAGGGCCAAAGAGTTCATTACCGGACCTAGTCTCTGATGCAGTAAGTGCCTGAGCATGCTCAGTAGCATGAAATACAGTCTCTGAAAAAAGACTATCAGCTTTAGCATGGTGTCTAGGCACAAAACAGGACTTAGACCCGGCACGGAATGCAAGTACCTGTGCAAAGAGGCTTTTGACACTTAGTGTGGGAGCATTCGCTGTATCCCGAAATGAAGACTTAGCCTCAGGAATGGCACAGTCAGGCTGAGCATACTCACTAGGCGAAACACTGTAGTTAGGCTGCAGCTGGGGTAAATCGGCACACGCATGCGCACTAGCTGCCTCTCCACACTTAGACGTGGAGGAGAAATTGCTCTTCGGGTGTGAACTTGGAGATGCTGTCTATGAACAGAAGGAAAAGCTAAAGGAAGCCTGACTTTCTATCCCTCCGAATTATCAAATGCAGCAATGAATTCCCTGAGTTTGCTATAACATTAGCGTAGCAAAATGTGCATGAGGGTGTCATGTAGAGGTGCTATAAATAGCTTGTCACCAGTGGGGCACTAATGGAATACAACATCCAGTTCTATGATGCCACTAAATGGCAGTATTTTTTGCTATCATTATAGCGTATTAAAAACAGAGCAGGAGGGTGTCATGCACAGGTGCTAGAAATAGCTTGGCACCAGTGGGGCACTAATGGAATACAACATCCAGTTCTATGATGCCACTAAATGGCAGTATTTTTTGCTATCATTATAGCTTATTAAAAACAGAGCAGGAGGGTGTCATGCACAGGTGCTAGAAATAGCTTGTCACCAGTGGCACAATAATGAAATACAACAGCCAGTTCTATGATGCCACTAAATGGCAGTATTTTTTGCTATCATTATAGCGTATTAAAAACAGAGCAGGAGGGTGTCATGCAGAGGTGCTAGAAATAGCTTGGCACCAGTGGGGCACTAATGGAATACAACATCCAGTTCTATGATGCCACTAAATGGCAGTATTTTTTGCTATCATTATAGCTTATTAAAAACAGAGCAGGAGGGTGTCATGCACAGGTGCTAGAAATAGCTTGTCACCAGTGGCACAATAATGAAATACAACAGCCAGTTCTATGATGCCACTAAATGGCAGTATTTTTTGCTATCATTATAGCGTATTAAAAACAGAGCAGGAGGGTGTCATGCAGAGGTGCTAGAAATAGCTTGGCACCAGTGGGGCACTAATGGAATACAACAGCCAGTTCTATGATGCCACTAAATGGCAGTATTTTTTGCTATCATTATAGCTTATTAAAAACAGAGCAGGAGGGTGTCATGCACAGGTGCTAGAAATAGCTTGGCACCAGTGGGGCACTAATGGAATACAACAGCCAGTTCTATGATGCCACTAAATGGCAGTATTTTTTGCTATCATTATAGCTTATTAAAAACAGAGCAGGAGGGTGTCATGCACAGGTGCTGCACATAGATTTGCACTAGTGTGACTAGACAAAAGTCCAATAGCCACGTTTAGGATGCCACTAGGAACACTGACTGTTTGCTAGTATAATGGCTTAGTTAAAAAAAAGTTTGAGTGTGCAATGCAGGAAGAGGTGCTGCAAATATCTTTCCACTAGTTTGACTACACAAAAGTCCAATAGCCACGTTTAGGATGCCACTAGGTACACTGAGTGTTTGCTAGTATAATGGCTTAGTTAAAAAGAGTTGGAGTGTGCAATGCAGGCAGACGTGCTGCAAATATCTTTACACTAGTGTGACTACACAAAAGTCCAATAGCCACGTTTAGGATGACACTAAGTTCACTCAGTGTTTGCTAGTATAATGGCTTAGTAACAATGAGTTTGAGTGTGCAATGCAGGCAGACGTGCTGCAAATACCTTTGCACTAGTGGGACTATACAGAAGTCCAATAGCCACGTTTAGGATGCCACTAAGTTCACTCAGTGTTTGCTAGTATAATGGCTTAGTAACAATGAGTTTGATTGTGCAATGCAGGCAGAGGTGCTGCAAATATCTTTGCACTAGTGGGACTACACAAAAGTACAATAGCCACGTTTAGGATGCCACTAGGTACACTGACTGTTTGCTAGTATAATGGCTTAGTTAAAAAGAGTTGGAGTGTGCAGAGGACAGGAGGGTACAGTGCCAGGATTGTGGTGCTCTGGGTAGAGGAATGGAAGCCTGCCTTTATATTCCCTCCTAATGGGGAAATGCAGCGAGGAAATCCCTGACCTTAGCTACATAGACGCTGTCTCTGTTTTCAGGACCTGTCACCTATGGCTCTGACCCTGCCGGTACGAGCCCTTAAAAGGACTGATAGAAAGTGCTCTCCCTAAGCTGTCTAGCGCTGTGTATGGAACGCATACAGCTGTATCGGCGATAGGACAAAGGACGGAGCTGCGACAGTGATGTCTGACACCAAGGACGCAGAAGAGATAATGGCGTCCTGGAGGAAAATGTCCGGTTTTATAATGCAGGGACATGTGACATGGACATCCTATCACACATGCCGTTGCTTCTCTGGCTAAAAGTCCACTTAGCTGTGTGTGTGTCTGGGATTGGCTGACATGCTGGCCCGCCCCACTACACGCGCGCGCTTAGGGAAGGAAGACAAGGAAAAAAAAAAAAATGGCGATCGCCATTATACAAACAGGAGTGATCTGAAGGCGCTGTTCCCGCACACTATACACTGAAATGTCATAATAGTGTGAGTCACAGAGTGACTTACACTATTACAGCGGAAAGCCAGCTAGGAATTAGCTGTTTTTTTGCTGCTAGAACCGTTCTCGAACGTTTCTAGAACTATCGAGCTTTTGCAAAAAGCTCGAGTTCTAGTTCGATCTAGAACAGGCCCCAAAATCACTCGAGCCTAGAACTGGAGAACCACGAACCTAGAACCGCGCTCAACTCTATACAGCACAGGACATGGACCACCTAGTTTGAAAAAACAGGGCAAGGGTCACTTTAAGGGTGCATCTGAGGATAAATTATTTTTCCATGAAGTACAGGTCACTTTCAAGCTTTTATAGAAATACTAATATTAAATACACCACGTAGATTGTTTGTAGTTCATTAATTATTGTACAGTAAAATATCCTGTATATTTTTTCCTTTCGGTTTACTTTGGTCTCTGACTATTTATTGCAATAATTTCCTCTATTTTTGGTCCAGCAGAACACTACACCAGCTGTAATACTGGAAACAAAGTGTAGAATAGTTCCGCTGTGGAGATCATCTAGATTGTGTAATGGTATAATTACAATAATTAATGAAGAAATTATAAGCGAAAACAGTCTTTTCACTTTTCCGTCTGCTCCATAAATACAATCACAATGACTTTAATATGTTGACATTTTGCACTGGTTATTTTACTTCTTGGCTCATTGTGGGAAACATTAATTGAGATGTATCCAGCACTGTACTGGGCAGAGTCTGCACCTCGCACCGGTAAACAATAATTAACAGTAATTAATACTAATCCTGCAGGTGATGACTCCGCACCCTACACAAAGGACATTTTATGGTCTTGGTATTACGCACATCTGTCCACATAGAAAAGGAATGTTTTGGTTTTCTTTTATTTAAGGAGTTGTCCAGTCTAAAGGCCACTTTACACGCTGCGATATCGGTACCGATATCGCTAGCGTGCGTTCCCGCCCCCATCGTTTGTGGCGCACAAAATCGCGCAGACCCGTCACACTACTTACCTGCCTAGCGACGTCGCTGTGACCGGCGAACCGCCTCCTTTCTAAGGGGACAGTTTGTTCGACGTCACAGCGACGTCACTAAGCAGCCACCCAATCAAAGCGGAGGGGCGGAGATGAGCGGGACGAACATCCCGCCCACCCCCTTGCTTCCTCATTGCATGCGGCCGCAGTTAAGGTGAGGTTCCTCGCTCCTGTGGTGTCACACGTAGCGATGTGTGCTGCCGCAGGAACGACAAACAACATCGTTACTGCAGCAGCAATGATAATTGAGATTAGGGGGGATGTCACCGATTAGCGATTTTGAACGTTTTTGCAACGATTCAAAATCGCTCATAGGTGTCACACGCAACAACATCGCTAACGCGGCCGGATGTGCATCACAAAATCCGTGACCCCAACGAGATCGCTTTAGCGATGTCGCAGCGTGTAAAGCGGCCTTTATGCTACTAATGACCTACCACTGATCATGAGGGTCTGACACCTGGGACCCCCAATGATCAGCTAGGTTTCCACTATATTCCCTGCTAGCCGAAACACCACAGCTCTGTTCACTTGTGTATAAAAGGTTGCAGCTCACCTTCTATTTCAGACCCTCACCAATCTGATATTGATGACCTTTCTTAAGGACAAGATTCTATTTTTTGGATTTATAAACCACAAACATCAAAAAGCTCTAAAATCTAAAGGTTTAGGTGGGTTACTGGCTCTCAATACGGAGACTAGCTGTGCATGGAGTCTCATGGGTAATGCTCCATGGGAAAATGTATGGAAATTAGCTTCTTGCTAGAGGGAAGAAAACTATCTAATTGTAGCTTATATTGAAGGCTGCTATACTGAGCCTTTTAACATGATCAAGAATATTAGCCAAATGGGTGTCTGGCCAATATCTTGGGTCATCTTGTATGGCTTGTTCAAAGGGTTGAGACATTTAGAGTGGCTACTTCTACTAAGTGACACTAGTGATTGTCAAGCGATTATGTCACGCATGCATGATGGGATTGGAAGAGTGAATGGAAGGGGGACCTCTGCTGCTTATGCTCAATCTAGGGAGGTACCCTGGGCTGACCCTCAACCCAGAATTACACTTGAAGGTAGCAACGTCTGAGCCTCCAACCTTTTCCTATCACCTGTCCTGGCCCCGATGGTAATATACCCTCCACACCCACCACCCAAGGAGACAGCCCGGGACAGAGATCCCCAAAAATCCCACCAACTGAAACACAAGCACACCAAAGACCCTCACAATGGAACTACAAAAAAGTGAACGGGAAGGGTTAACTAAATACAGGAGAAACATAACAACAAAGGGTAGTTGCACATAACTCAGCACAAGGTAACCACAGCAACAAAAACAGACTTTCTCACCACTCCAGGCCTAGCATCAGAATGAACTGAATAACCAGCACCCTCTGCAGGAAGCAGAGGGCTTATATCCAGGCTGGAAGTGGTAATTAGCTGGGACAGCTGAACGGAACCGAGAAGACTGCTGCTACAACAGACAAGGGAGTTAACCCCTAATGTGAACAAAAGAAAAAAACACTTTTACTGTGCATGGTTAGAGATGGTAAGAAAAGTTAGCCCTGAACCTCTCCCTAGTCACAAGACACATAGTGACAGTGATGTAATTTTCTTCCCTCTGGGAATGAACTAGTTTGCATAATCTGTAGGTTATTATTTTATTATTGTTCGAAGGACAGGGACACAGAGGTTACAATGGGATGGAAAGGTAGTAGGAAGGCCCTTACAGTAGGGAGGGGATACATATCACACCTGACACTAACCTGTCTCAGCACCCTAAGCTCCCTAACATCCCTAAGTGGGCCCTTCCCCCCGCCGCCGTCACATGCCTAGTCCCTTACTGTCCATACACTTATCCTGAATAGTGCCAAGGTTGGTGAGTGCACTACATGTCACCACTAAAATAATCCAACACAGGGGAAGGTAGACAGACAGGGGAACATAGACAAAATAATATCAACAAACAGCAAAGGAGCAGCCAAGCACCAGGGCTGCAGATAACTGGGCTCCAGTAATTTCCAAATACATCCTCTCTGCATGGGGGTAAGTTCAGAGAGATTTCTCTATAATACTGGCATCACGTGATAGAACATGTGACTATTTAAAGGGGATGGGAGTGGTCACAAACCGGCTGCACCTGAGATTAGACTAGATAGCAACTACCAGCAAGGAAAATGACATTAACCCTTGCTGCACCAATAGAAAGCAAATACATTTAATATATAGAGTCTCAAAAGTTAATGTGGAGCTCAGATCCCAGAACCATCACAAATATCTCAAGGACAGGAGACACATTGTACATTCCTCCGACCCCTGTCTCTTCTGGAGATTGAAGGTTCTCTCTACAGTGAGCCTGCGAGCCTACAGCTCATGCCTTGCCATAGTTCAGAGACCCCTTTAAGATGCTCCAAAGGAAAGGGAAGCAAAGATAGTCAGATGGGTAAAGGAGAGCCTGCGAGCATAGAGCTCATTCCCCACCATAGTTCAAAGACCCCTTGGAGATCCTCCAAAGTAAATGTAAAAACAAGGTAGTCCAATGGGTAAAGAACTTCACTTGAGTAACTTTATTGTTATCTCTGAAGATGTAAAATGAAGAAGCTGTGCTAAAGATTTGTGCCCGCTGCCACAAACAGAACTTTGTGCCTCATCCTCTGTCTTTACTGTGGAAACGTCCTGGGTTGCCATAGTCATCGGTGATAGGCAGCCGCTCAAGAGGTATGTCCTGCATGACACAGACCCTCACACCCAGCCAGGTCCACAACCCAACCCCCAAAAACAATATCCCCCTCCCTCTGAGCATGGACAGTGAGTCCGACATCCACGGCTACCAGCCTGGGCCACCATCACAGTCGGACCCCCACTGATCTGATTTTGATGACCTATCCCAAGGAGAAGTCATTAATATGATACGTTTGGAAATTTACTTTATATATAAAGTATATATATATTTGTACAACCATTGTTGTTACTCCAATGCATCTTATAAATAAATTAATCCATTAAATTCAACAACTTTATATACTGTTTTTTATTTTTCTATATTTGTAATAAACATTCAATTTTTTAAAGATCTTTGGTGAAAACGCCCCCTAAAAATGCTAGAGCTGGAGCAGGCTGTGTTTTGAAGACAATGCCACCAACCCAAAAAGCGAAACCAACATACTACAATACAAAACACGTTATACGTAGTGATGGGTAGACCGCAACTATAAAAGTCCGGATCCACGCAGTTTCAAACATACTTGAGTGTCGGGCCTGGAATTTTCAGGGAATTCCGGGTATTGATCCAGATCCAAGAACTCAAAAAATAAAAAAATAAATAAAGAAAATCAGAATGAAGCAAGCTTTTTATACTTACCGAGGCTCTGGCGTGGCAGTAACTGCTCCCGCGGCCTCTCATTCACTTCTGGGGCCGCTTATTATCTTTCATTGCATATGCACTGCTTTCCCCACCCACCGGCATCTGTGATTGGTTGCAGTCAGATGTGCCCCCATGCTGAGTGACAGCGTCTGACGCTTGCAATCACAGGCGCTGTGTGCATCTATCGTGGTATAAAAATAAATAAATAAAATATTTGGCGTGAGGTCCCCCCATATTATAATACCCAGCACAGATAAAGCATATGGCTACAGGCTGCAGCCCCCAGCCGTGCGCCTATCTTGGCTGTGTATCAAAATAAGAGAAGGAGGCAGTGTACAGTTGCACCAGAGCCTCGATAACTACAGCCCACTTGCTCCTATCCCTTCTATCACTAATTTTAATTGCCGAATTCTGGTCCTTATAGACTTATATGGGGACTGGTATCCGGCCAGATAACTGGGATCAATTCCGGCCGGGAATCGCATTTTTAAAAAAATCCAGTTAGACCGACCGGTCTCGGTTATCTATGAGTCTGCCCATCACTAGTTATATGTAAATAAAGGGTAGGCTGCATCTAATTTTACATTTACCCAGTATTGATCAAGGGGTGTCCATAAAATACAGAGTCGCTCTACAGTTGTGGCGCCCCTGACCTGGTCAGGCACCACTGAGTACTGCACCCACGCTGGGTGAGTGCAAACAGGTAATCCTGATGGCTGGATAGGGTGTGTACGCACAGACACATAGTGACCAGGTCTCACACATACCTTAGAGGGGACCCCTGGGCAGACCCAGGAGGGGGCATGGCCTCCATATCCCAGCTAGTGGTGCGGTGGAGAAGCTGGTTGCTAGGTTGCAGTGGCAGACACAGAGGGGAGGCAGTAGTGAACCAGTCTGAAGTGAGGAAGCACAGTGTGCAGTCGCAGAAGGAGAATGTGTGCGGTGTCACTTGTCAGACCCTGCACGTGTGGTGGCTGTTGGTGGGGGAGTTCGGTTGCCACACAGTCAGCCTGAAAGACACCTCAGGAAGGAGCGAGGTGATTGAGTACAGGGACTCCTGGTAGACCAGGCCCGCACCGGGAAACAGGTCCCTAGAGCAGCAATCCAATTATTCGGTCTGCTAAACCTGCCGGTGAGGGTGCTGGATGTGCCTCACCAACCAATACAGAGTCCGCAGCATCAGCAGCAACGAGTGGGCCCATAAGTGAGATAGGGCAAGAAGCCATCTTTACTTGGTCCACGCTGCCAGCAAACGGGCCAGAAAGGGGAGAAAAGGCAGTTGCGACTTCCCTGGGTGATTCCCGCAATACTTCAAGTCAGGGGTCATCTCAAACAAGAAGGGCTAGGAAGGCGAGTTGACAGTCACCCCTGGACCAGCCTGAAGGATACCTGGTTCTCCCTGCAGTTTGTCTCAGCATCGCCTGGGTTACCTCACAGTGAACAACTGAACGTGAGTAAAAACTGTGAAAGACATTCTGAACTGTGTGTGAATTCTTCTGCGACCTGTGGTTCTACACACTTACACTTGAGCCCCTGGGGCCAGCCTCACTCTCGGGAGGCCACACCATCTAACTGAAAATACCATCAGCCCAAGACGCTCGCTAAACTGCAGTGGCGGTCACCCCTTATCCTGACCGCAAAACCGAGAGTGGCGTCACGACTAAGATAGTAAAATCCAACCTACCTGTTGTCCTGCTGAAGGAGCACTGTGGCGTCCCCGAACAGGATCAGCGCTCCTGGGACGTCACATAGTCTTCCATGGTGGATAACCTAATATACTGCTACTGTCCTCTCTGGCTAATTAAAGTGGTCGTGAGCATGGTATCTTTTTCTAAGGCTGTTATATGCCATAATAATACATATTATCCCTCCCCTTCCTCCTTCCTCCCCAAATTTCATCCCTCGTTCCTTCCATTTCTTCCCTCATTCATTCTTTCCTTTCTTTTGTATTCCTTTAAAGAGAACCTGTCACCACTTTTTTTGGCTATAAGCTGCGGCCACCACCACCAGGCTTCTATATACAGCATTCCAACATGCTGTATATAAGAGACCAGGCCGGTGGTATAACATAAAAAAAACTTTATAATACTTACCTAATGGTTGCGCGGTGGGCCTTATGGGTGTCTCTGTTGTCCGGTGACGTTGCCGTCTCTTTTGGACATCTTTGTGCTCCTTATTCTCTAGCCGCGGTGCATGACGGATCCGAAGTCATACACACTCGCCGGCATTCAGGTCCTGAGCAGACGCACTTTGATCTGCCCTGAGCAGGGCAGATCAAAGTATTGTAGTGTGCCTGCGCAGGACCGGCGAGTGTGTATGACATAGCCGCGTCATGCACACAGGCTTAAGAAAGAGGACGAAGATGGCCGAAAGACGAGGTGCACTGCCGGCACCAGACAACGGAGACGCCCATATGGCCCACCGCACGACCGTTAGGTAAGTATTATAAAGTGTTTTTATGTTATACCCTCGGCCTGGGCTCTCATATACAGCATGTTAGAATGCTGTATATAAGAGTCCGGTGGTGGTGGCCGCAGCTTATAGGCCAAAAAAGTGGTGACATGTTCCCTTTAAAACGAAACTTATCCAACAATAAAATCCTCAAAGTGAAAAATGTTACTGCCCTACATGATTATTGGGGGTCCCTTGTAGCTACCTTGTACACCATATGAAAGGGTCTATGATCTATGATTCCATGGGTCCATCTGCGTCACTGTTCTCCGGGAAGACCCATAAAGATAAAATCTAGCAAAGGTTCTAAATTGGTGACTAATCAGGCCCTCATATGGTTAATAACAATCTCACAATATATTTCAATGCCGTGTGACAATAGTCAAAAAAAATAATTTCCTGGCCCAAATTATAATGTAATTGGTGGCAATAAAAAGGCAGAACGGATAATTGGTGCCTTGAGCAAAAAAAAAAAAATGATATTACAGTTACAAAAGGTTCTTGTGGAAATAGAAATTGTGTTGTTTTTCTCTTTTCTTATTTCAAGACATTTAGTATGGAAAACCCTATTATTGTTTTTTGTCTTCATTTTCAGGTTTGGGATGGGGGACAGGTCTCATACTACTAACAAAAAAGAAAAATACGATTCTTTCAGTCGTAATCCTACATTTTGAGGCTCAAACTCTAATACTGTGAGGTTGTGACCATAGGATTTATACAGTATGTGTATTGACAAGATACTCATAATTCATAATTGTGGTTTATTGAATTCATTAATCTATTTATGGTGCTGGTTCTGGTTGTTCTGCAATTTTTTTCATGGCTGGTGGCAGTGTCGCGGGCGGAGGAGGGGACGCTGCGCTCACCCACTGCTCGGGTCCGGCTGCTGCTGCTCGGTGGTGGCTCGAGCGGTGGCCCGGATCCCGGGGACTCGAGCGGCGTTCCTCGCCCGTGAGTGAAAAGGGGGGGGGGGGAATTGATTGTGGGAATTTGATATTGTCCGTGACGCCACCCACAGTTGTGGTGAGATTGTTGACACCACCGCTGCTCTGGACGGGGATCCCAGGAGCGATGGCAGGGAGCAGCCTGGATGTTAGTTCTCCCCTCCGTGGGTAGGGGGTTGGTTGTCCCGGGGCCCAGTGATGGGGTAGGGATGGATGGCAGGCGGGTTACGGGGCCTGGCGAGGTGCAGGGTCGCGGGGGCAGCGCTGTGCCGCACGGCACGGTGGTACGCACTCAGCCAGTAACACACACGGAGTCTGATGAAACAAACGGCTGGATGGACGGGTCCCACAGACGGCTGCGGTGTTTTTCCTCTGACCCCAGGTTGGTAATGTACAGTTAGGTCCAGAAATATTTGGACAGTGACACAAGTTTTGTTATTTTAGCTGTTTACAAAAACATGTTCAGAAATACAATTATATATATATAATATGGGCTGAAAGTGCACACTCCCAGCTGCAATATGAGAGTTTTCACATCCAAATCGGAGAAAGGGTTTAGGAATCATATCTCTGTAATGCATAGCCTCCTCTTTTTCAAGGGACCAAAAGTAATTGGACAAGGGACTCTAAGGGCTGCAATTAACTCTGAAGTCGTCTCCCTCGTTAACCTGTAATCAATGAAGTAGTTAAAAGGTCTGGGGTTGATTACAGGTGTGTGGTTTTGCATTTGGAAGCTGTTGCTGTGACCAGACAACATGCGGTCTAAGGAACTCTCAATTGAGGTGAAGCAGAACATCCTGAGGCTGAAAAAAAAGAAAAAATCCATCAGAGAGATAGCAGACATGCTTGGAGTAGCAAAATCAACAGTCGGGTACATTCTGAGAAAAAAGGAATTGACTGGTGAGCTTGGGAACTCAAAAAGGCCTGGGCGTCCACGGATGACAACAGTGGTGGATGATCGCCGCATACTTTCTTAGGTGAAGAAGAACCCGTTCACAACATCAACTGAAGTCCAGAACACTCTCAGTGAAGTAGGTGTATCTGTCTCTAAGTCAACAGTAAAGAGAAGACTCCATGAAAGTAAATACAAAGGGTTCACATCTAGATGCAAATCATTCATCAATTCCAAAAATAGACAGGCCAGAGTTAAATTTGCTGAAAAACACCTCATGAAGCCAGCTCAGTTCTGGAAAAGTATTCTATGGACAGATGAGACAAAGATCAACCTGTACCAGAATGATGGGAAGAAAAAAGTTTGGAGAAGAAAGGGAACGGCACATGATCCAAGGCACACCACATCCTCTGTAAAACATGGTGGAGGCAACGTGATGGCATGGGCATGCATGGCTTTCAATGGCACTGGGTCACTTGTGTTTATTGATGACATAACAGCAGACAAGAGTAGCCGGATGAATTCTGAAGTGTACCGGGATATACTTTCAGCCCAGATTCAGCCAAATGCCGCAAAGTTGATCGGACGGCGCTTCATAGTACAGATGGACAATGACCCCAAGCATGCAGCCAAAGCTACCCAAGAGTTCATGAGTGCAAAAAAGTGGAACCTTCTGCAATGGCCAAGTCAATCATCAGATCTTAACCCAATTGAGCATGCATTTCACTTGCTCAAATCCAGACTTAAAACGGAAAGACCCACAAACAAGCAAGACCTGAAGGCTGCGGCTGTAAAGGCCTGGCAAAGCATTAAGAAGGAGGAAACCCAGCGTTTGGTGATGTCCATGGGTTCCAGACTTAAGGCAGTGATTGCCTCCAAAGGATTCGCAACAAAATATTGAAAATAAAAATATTTTGTTTGGGTTTGGTTTATTTGTCCAATTACTTTTGACCTCCTAAAATGTGGAGTGTTTGTAAAGAAATGTGTACAATTCCTACAATTTCTATCAGATATTTTTGTTCAAACCTTCAAATTAAACGTTACAATCTGCACTTGAATTCTGTTGTCGAGATTTCATTTCAAATCCAATGTGGTGGCATGCAGAGCCCAACTCGCGAAAATTGTGTCACTGTCCAAATATTTCTGGACCTAACTGTAAGTCCTTTCCTGCATCTCCCGTACGCTCCTCCTGCGCTCCGGTTTCCAGCTGGCTCCCCGGTTCAGTACCGGTGGGCCACCACCCAGCCCCGGCTACCTACGGTTCCACCAGACTGTCTTCCCGGCTCTCGCAGACGGCCACTACCGTCTGCCTGACTGCTACACGAGGGCCCTAGGCTCCAACCTAGGCCCCAGTCTGCGTCTGCCTCTCTGCAGACCTCCTCTCTCTTCCTCTGCCTGGACTTGTCTGAGCTGGTTTTTGCCTCAGGCCAGCTAGACTCCTCGGTGGGCGTGCCTATCTGCTTGACTCCGCCCACCTGGTGTGTCTGTCTGAACCTGAGGGAAGAAATCAGGTCTCACTGGGGATGTCTGCTGTGAACTGCTGGGGGTTGGGGGTGTGTGTGTGTTGTTACCTGTGGCCCCTGGCTTGTCCAGGGCGCCACAGCAGCTCTCCCCAATTATACGAATTATAGTATTAAAATAGTGGTCCATAAATGCAATCCCCAGGTGCTATCCTTCTGTGACTAGTCATACAAAGAGGGTCCCAGTGGTCACACAGGTGACAAGCTGGGGAGCGTGGGGGCACAAGGATGCTAGTGTCGGGGGCGGGGGCCAGCTTCCCCGTCACGGGGGCTGCTCGGGGAGATCGCGCTCAGATCCGGTGCCTTCTCCTCAGTGGCTCGAGCGGGTCGGACCCGGGGCTCGAGTAGCGCTCCTCGCCCACGAGTGAAAAGGGGAGGAATTTGGATTTGGGATATATGTATATAGAGTTCGTGACGCCACCCACGGGTTGTGGTGATGATGGGCACCACCGCTGCTGGTGACGGGGTTCCCGGGAGCGATGGTAGGGAGCAGCTAGGTGTTGCCCCCTCCGTGGGTAGGGGCGGTTGGTCCCGGAGCCCGGTAGGAGGTTGGGTTCCCGTAGGATGGGGTTCGCAGGGTGCAGGGTTGCGGTGCAGCGCGGTGCCGGATGACACTGGTGTACTCACTCAGACACAGATGAACAGAGTCTCTGGTAAACCAAATGGCTGGATGGACGGGGCCCGCAGCTGGCTGCGGTGTTCTCCCTGGATGGGTTGATGGTGGCTGCACCTGTGTTTTGTGTTTTGACTCCAATGCATGAGCACCGGGAGTCCGCTCCCCGACGTATACGTGCCGGAGGAGCCCTTTTGCCCTCAGACGCTGGCCCTTTGGATCTCTGGCCCTTGGCGGTGGTATTTATCCGGATCGGTTGGGCTGTTGCCTTCAATCGGGACTTGGGTGGGAATGAACCCCTGAGGTCCAGACCGCAATCAGAAAATTTGACTAAAGGTTGGCTTTAAGCCTAGTCGGGGTCTGAGTACCCTGTCTGGTGCTTGGCTCAATCGGGTCTGAGTACCCTGTCTGGTGCTTGGCTCAATCGGCTCCCCGGTTTGGTACCGGCGGGCCACCGCCCGACCCTGGTCCTACGGTTCCGCTGACCTTCACTACCTCCTGCAGATGGCCACCACCGTCTGCCGACCTTGCTGGAAGTGCCTGGGCTCCAACCCAGACACCAACAGTTTTCACTCCTCACTCACTCCTGCCCACAACTGGACTGACTACTGTGTTTTCCCGCCTCCAGCCTGTGAACTCCTCGATGGGCGGAGCCAACCGCCTGGCTCCACCCCACCTGGTGTGGACATCAACCCTGGAGGGTGGCAACAAGGGTTTAATGTGTGACTGGTGTGACCTGTCTAGGGAAGGGGGGGTATGATGTTGTGTAGTGACCTGTGACCCCTTGGTCCAGGGCGTCACACTAGTAGACAGTCAATTAGCCATCCATAGAGAGGTAGTGGCCGACAGAGCCAACAGAGTAGATGTGGGCCTTTGAAAACAGAGAAGTTGTGGATTTAACTCAGAAATCTATCAACTCAAGACTCTGACTTTGCACAATGCCCTCTACCTAACACCCTAGTTTGCATACTTTTACACAAACAGGAATCCGGCCTTTGCTGCAGAGGTTGTGTCCATGGAGTAGCTTCTGGCCAGTGGAGCAAGTTAAGATAAAAATTTAAGGGATCTACGTCAATGCGAAAGAGACAAGAACAAGGTTAGAGGCTAAAAGGTAGCTAATTACAAATCCTAGAAGTCAGACAGCAATGTCAGGTAGCAGAGAGGTCAGGAGCTCCAAGGACAAAACTAAAAGTCCTTCCAAGGATTTAACAGAAGAATTGTCAAAAAGAAGAAGTGCTAGAAATACAGATGATCAATCCTACAATAGTGCACCAGGGTGGAAGTGTAGCACCCACGGGGCAAGGGGTTAACTTTACTTGTCGCCGGGACGGGGATGTTGGGTCAGGGGGCTGTCAGGGGTGGCCTTGCCCGGCTTCGTGGCCCCAAGGTGTACAATATAAAGGGGGAGATGATGGAATGGATGAGATGATGGGGATAGTTTGTCTCGTGATGCCACCTGTGGTTCGCGGCCAGGGATTAGCCACCGTTGTGGGTGCTGTCCTCCGGGGGTGGTGGTAGCGCAGCAAGGATGGTTCTGCTCCCCACAGGTGGAGCAGGCCCCTGGGAGGATGATGGGGTTGATAGTCGGCCACTGGCACCGGCAATGATAGACTGAGGCAGCAGGTGCGGGTCAAGATTACTCACAGTTCTAGTGCTGCAGTCAGGGTACCATTCTCCGCTGTGATGGGTCCCAACTAATCCCGGGTAAGTCCAAGGTAAACGCCAATGCTGTGAACTAACAGACCTTCCTCCTTGTGCTTGGTGTTGGATCCCCATGGCCTGAAGCTACTTGGGAACCCTGGTTCTTGTAAGTCAGCTACCGTCCCGTATGCAGGTGACGCAGGTCCACTGTGGGGCCTGACCGTAATTCCGACCCTGGGCTCTATGTGCCACTGTGCTCTGTGAATTAGTGGTGGCCAGAGGGACGTACAATCCCCTGTACTACAGATTCTGGTAGTCCAACATGGAGTATGTTCCACCCTAGGGTTCTGCACCCTGGTCTGCACGGTTCCGAGGGAGCAATGAAGCTCTCCCCTCAGTAACTGTGTTTCTCCTCTGTCTCTCCAGCTCACCTGGTCATCTGCAACCTCTTCCAGTCGGGCCGGTTCTAGCTGGAGAAGCTCGTAAGCACGCTCTCCAGCGACCATGTTGTTCTGTGTACCAGACTATTCTGAAGTGATTTTCCTGTGTGTTCTGTAACTTCTCCAGTGCTGGCCCACCTCCCAGGCCGTTGCCTTGGTAACTAGGAATTTCCCAGGCTGGCTGACTTCCTGAGTACTGTTACTGAATGGCTCACTAATTGGGTGTTTGTGTAAATGTTGTATAAGTGCTAAACACCAGCGATTAACCTCTTCATTAAGTACTGCACCTTAAGTGAGATGCAGTACCCTGTGGCGACTGAAGCCTCAGGGGCGCCACAGAAGTACATATCTAGAATGGACAATTAAGAAGGAAAAATTTTGGGATTTACTGTAAATATGGCACTGTGAGCGTCCAATGGCCTCTGCACATGTCCTCAGATCATCACTAGTTATGAGTGCTGAGCACCCGAGCATGGTAGTGCTCACTCATCAGTAATAGTGATCAGTAGAGCAAACATGAAAAAAGACAAAAAATCTAACAAAACCCCCATAATAATAATAATTTTTATTTATATAGCAGCAAAATATTCCGCAGCGCTTTACAATTCAGAGGGGACATGTACAGACAACATAAGACATTGCAAAATAACAAAATTCAGATACCAAGAGGAGTGAGGGCCCTGCTCTTAAGCTACAGTCTATGAAGAAATAGGGGAAGCACAAAAGGTGAATGGGGGGAGAAAAGCTTGTCATATATGGTCCAGCCATCGATTTAATAGGGGATTCAAAACCTGCTGCGTGGACCGGTCGCCAGCCAGAATTTATATGCACAGAGTGTAAAAAATACATGAAGAGGAAGGAACCAGAAGATACAGGGGACAAGAATTGGAAGTAAATTTTATGAAAGGCAGAAAGGGACTAGATTAGATGAGTGAGGTGATAGGCTAGTCTAAAGAAATGCGTTTTTAGGGCCCGCGTAAAGGTGTTAATGTTGGGAATTAATCGGATTGTTCTTGGTAGTGTGTTCCAGAGCATAGGCGCAGCTCGTGAGAAATCTTGAAGATGGGAGTGGGAGGTTCGAATTATTGAGGATATCAGTCTGAGGTCATTAGCAGAATGGAGGGCACAGGTGGGGTGATAGACAGACATGAGGGAGGAGATGTAGGGTGGTGCAGAACTGTGGAGAGGAAAGGTATGGTGATCGAGATGAGGGAGGAGATGAAGGGTGGTGCGGCACTGTGGAGAGAAATGGTACGGTGATAGAGATGAGAGAGGAGATGTAGGGTGGTGCGGAACCGTGAGTGGAAAGGTACGGTGATAGAGTTGAGGGAGGAGATGTAGGGTGGTGCGGAACTGTGGAGAGGAAATGTGACGCCCTGGGCAAGCCAGGGGTCACAGGTCATAACACCACCACACCCTACACCCCAGTTAGGAACACCAAGGCTAACCTAAAATCCTTGTTGCCTTCCTCCAGGGGCTGATGTCCACACCAGGGGGGTGGGCCAGGCGGTTGGCTCCGCCCACCGAGGAGTTCGCAGCCCTGGAGGCGGGAAAACCAGGCAGATGAGTTTAGGGAGCGAAGTAGAAGGAAGTGGTAAAGGAGGACAGTAAGAGTAGAGACAGTGCAAAGGAACAGTTAAGAAAGCCTGAAGCTGGTCCGGGTGTGTGCCCCGGACTGAGACAGCAAGGTCAGCAGACGGCGGTGACTGTCTGCAGGGGTGGCTGTTTGGAGGTTGCCGAAAGGACCGCGGACGGGTGGTGGCCCGGCGGTACCAGAGCGGTATACGAAGAACAGTCAGCACCAGTGGCAGGGGCCTTTCGGATCCCGGCAAGGCTAGGAGTCGCCGTGAATTTGCCAAATCTGTTAGTGAAGGGGACCTCTGGGTCTCCCAACAAGCAAGTCCCGATTGAAGGCAACAGTCCAACCGTTACAGAGAGACACCGCCACCGCCAGGGCACCAGTTTCTCAGGGCCAGCGCCTGCGGGCAAAGTAGGGCTCCTCCGGCCCATATCCAAGCCGGGGAGCGGGTTACCGGTGGGAACCCATCGAAACCATCATCATCTTAGGTGCAGGAAAAGGGACCGTCACCGTCAACTACTGGGGAAAAGCAAGTGCAGCCGTCCGTGGGAACCGTCTTTCCAGCCGTGTGTTTTACCGAGAACTGTGTCACCGTCTCAGGCTGAGTGAGTACCACAGTGCAGTGAGGCACAGCGCTGCCCCCGCGTCCCTGCACCCCACCAAGCCCTGCATCACCCACCTCATCACTGGGCCCCGGGACAACCAACCCCCCTACCCACGTTGGGGAGGACTAACATCTAGCTGCTCCATACCATCACTCCCGGGATCCCCATACAGAGCGGCGGTGGTGTCAACAAATCACCACAACCGTGGGTGGCGTCACGGACAATAAACTATCCCAAAAATCAATCCCCTTTCACTCACGGGCGAGGAGCGCCGCTCGAGTCCCCGGGATCCGGCCCATCGCTCGAGCCACTGAGCAGCAGCAGGCCGCAGCAGCTGCGGCAGCTGGACCCGAGCAGTGGGAGAGCGTGGCGTCCCCTCCTCCGCCCGCGACAACTTGGCGTCACGAACAGGATCTTACCGCTCTGCCGTTGGGTAGAGGTGCGCCTTGTGACCGCCGGAGGTATCCGGCCGGAAAATTTCAGAAGTCGCCATCTTTGGCGCGAAAAGTTCCCGCTCGAGCGTCTTCTCGAGTAGTAGAGGCGCGAAGGCCAAAACCCCGTCCCGATAGAGGAGGGGCCGGAAAGAGGCTAAGGGAGACGGAATGACGGCCAGCTGCATGTGAACGCGGCTATAAAAGCAGGGACGCCAGGACCCTGCAGCCATCTTGCTCCTGGGAGAAGCCGCCAGCAACATGTGGATGCCGTCCCGCAGCACCGTAGCCCCCGCGCCTGGAACCACGGCATGGGTGGAGATCCGGACCGCGCAGCTCTACCAGATGCTGCAGGTCAAGATGCAGCTCCTCATGGAGGAGTGGGAGACCGACATGGCGGACGTCATAGCGACTGTGCGGAGACGCGAGGAGGAAGCAGAGGAAGGGAGGGTGAGTGACCCACGCCCCGATGCCCTTGAAGGGCCGGTCATCGCGGCTGCGGGACCCGGTCCAAACCCTCTCCCCCTGCTGCCTCACTCGCCACCCGTCTCGGAAGCCGTGACCCCGCCACTAGGCCCGCTACCACCGCAACCGGTAGCGATACCCAGCATGCCCGCCCAGGCGGGCCGACCTGTAGTCGGAGCCCGTAGTCGACCGGAGGTGCTGCCCTGGAAAGCCCCGAAAATCGGACCGGAGGCGTCCCCCGAGAAAGTCCCCGAGCCGGAGCCGACAGCCCGCTCCGTGCCGAAGGCCCAGCCGCGGAAAGCCCCTGTGCCCATCCCCCACACCTCGGCTGAGGTTGCGCCGGGTTGCCGATGCAAGGCAGCGTCTAAGGCCAAGTTACCGCGGGACCTGTCGCCCAGAGTACCAGCAGTGGGCAATGTCCAACAGGTCTTGCGGGGCTCGACCAGTGCGCCGGAGCTCGCAGCAGCGCCGTACTGGGACAGGGAGCCGGTACCGCTGGGCCTGGAAATCGGTGAAAGAGAGAGAAAGAAGGCGGAGATAGTGGCCCGTACGATCCGGGAGAAGGAGTGCCTGAGACAAGCTACCTTCCGGGTCCGGGCCCGTTGTATGAGGGGCAGGTGAGGCGGTTTGATGTCCGCCGGGGCTATGGATTTATATATGAACCGGGCCTGGAGGCCGAAGTGTTTATAGCCCGGCGGGATGTGAATGCCCACCTGCCTGAAGAGCACCCTGGCCGTAACCTGATGCCGGGCGATATCGTGCAGTACACCTGGCACTGTGGGGAGAGGGGGTGGTTCGCGCTGGATGCGAAGTTAAGGGGCAGCCAGGAGTCCCGTGTGAGCGCTGCGCCCCCTCCCTCAGGTGATGTCGAGGACTCTGAATAATGGCAGCGGAGCCCCGTTGCACCGTCCCCGTAGGGACCACAAGTGTTTAACAGTTTGAAAGTTTTAAAACGTTTTGCAAAAATGAGAATGATAACCGAAGATTTACCTGATTGTCTACCGTGATTGGAAACCGGCCGTTGCCGGCACCGTTGTCCCCGTGGGGACCGCTTGAAAAGTTGTTTGCATAGGAACTCTTATGAACAGGCCCAAGAACTCGCAGGGCAACCACAAACGTTAAGTAGGTTGTAAATAAATCTGTTGTTGCAGCTAACCGTTACCGCCTCCGGAGAGGCAGGTTGGAGGGAGGGCCCGCAGTGGAGCAGGCTGGGGCCCAGCCACCACAGGAACCGGTGGCTACCCTCTGGAGGGGAAGGACAGATCCCGCTCGGGTAACTTGTGCTGGACTGGGGTCAAGGGGTGCTGCCTGGGTTTTAGGGGCAGCATCAGGGCCAGGTTACTTGGGTGGGAGAGAGCGGCAGCCGCAACCGTTTTAATGTTACCGTTTGCAACGTTTAAGTACCGAACCTCCCGATGTGGGATGATGTCATCAGTTGTATTATGTTTACCTTTTATATATTTTTCAGAAAATAAAACCGGTGTTGGACGGGCAGCCCGCGGACGGTCTGCATTTTGCTAAGGGGGAATGTGACGCCCTGGGCAAGCCAGGGGTCACAGGTCATAACACCACCACACCCTACACCCCAGTTAGGAACACCAAGGCTAACCTAAAATCCTTGTTGCCTTCCTCCAGGGGCTGATGTCCACACCAGGGGGGTGGGCCAGGCGGTTGGCTCCGCCCACCGAGGAGTTCACAGCCCTGGAGGCGGGAAAACCAGGCAGATGAGTTTAGGGAGCGAAGTAGAAGGAAGTGGTAAAGGAGGACAGTAAGAGTAGAGACAGTGCAACGGAACAGTTAAGAAAGCCTGAAGCTGGTCCGGGTGTGTGCCCCGGACTGAGACAGCAAGGTCAGCAGACGGCGGTGACTGTCTGCAGGGGTGGCTGTTTGGAGGTTGCCGAAAGGACCGCGGACGGGTGGTGGCCCGGCGGTACCAGAGCGGTATACGAAGAACAGTCAGCACCAGTGGCAGGGGCCTTTCGGATCCCGGCAAGGCTAGGAGTCGCCGTGAATTTGCCAAATCTGTTAGTGAAGGGGACCTCTGGGTCTCCCAACAAGCAAGTCCCGATTGAAGGCAACAGTCCAACCGTTACAGAGAGACACCGCCACCGCCAGGGCACCAGTTTCTCAGGGCCAGCGCCTGCGGGCAAAGTAGGGCTCCTCCGGCCCATATCCAAGCCGGGGAGCGGGTTACCGGTGGGAACCCATCGAAACCATCATCATCTTAGGTGCAGGAAAAGGGACCGTCACCGTCAACTACTGGGGAAAAGCAAGTGCAGCCGTCCGTGGGAACCGTCTTTCCAGCCGTGTGTTTTACCGAGAACTGTGTCACCGTCTCAGGCTGAGTGAGTACCACAGTGCAGTGAGGCACAGCAATGCCCCCGCATCCCTGCACCCCACCAAGCCCTGCATCACCCACCTCATCACTGGGCCCCGGGACAACCAACCCCCCTACCCACGGAGGGGAGGACTAACATCTAGCTGCTCCATACCATCACTCCCGGGATCCCCATACAGAGCAGCGGTGGTGTCAACAAATCACCACAACCGTGGGTGGCGTCACGGACAATAAACTATCCCAAAAATCAATCCCCTTTCACTCACGGGCGAGGAGCGCCGCTCGAGTCCCCGGGATCCGGCCCATCGCTCGAGCCACTGAGCAGCAGCAGGCCGCAGCAGCTGCGGCAGCCGGACCCGAGCAGTGGGAGAGCGTGGCGTCCCCTCCTCCGCCCGCGACAGAAAGGTACGGTGACAGAGATGAGGGAGGAGATGTAGGGTGGTGCGGAACCGTGGAGAGCTTTGTGAGTGAGAGTGATAAGTTTATATTGGACTCTGTAGCGAATACATATTGATATTGCTAGAAATACACATGATATCAACATCGCCTTTGATATTAAGTGCACAAATCTTCATTACATTTCCGACGATAAGTGACTTTTTTGATTTGGAACAAATTTACCAAACAATATTCGTCTTATTTACAGTTGTCTTATGCAGTTAGTTACTTTTCATATTTTTACATCAGTGTGGCTTTTGCAGAGACTGATTAAACAAATGTGACTTTTTAAAAAAAAAGTGGCAAAATTTGGTGCTAATATGGTCCAGTCTCTGTCGGGAGTGATTTAATCTCCGCAACTTATTTTAGTGCAATTTTCGTGCTTTTTTGCAAAATGTGTGACTTTTTGCACATTTTCAAATGGGGTCAAAGACAAAAAAGCATTTTTTTTTTAAATTTTGTGCAAAATTCATAAATTGCTTGGCCATTTTTAAGAGTTTGGCGAAAAAACGGCAACCGAAAAGCACAAAAAAAGAAAAGTGGCCGAAAGAAATTGCAAATAATGAATCACACGGCCTAAAGGCCGCTTTACACGCAACGACATCGCTAACGAGATATCGTTGGGGTCACGGAATTCGTGACGCACATCCGGCCTCGTTAGCGACGTCGTTGCGTGTGACACCTACGAGTGACCGCTAACGATCCGAAAAACGGCAAAAGTCGTTGACTGTTGAAACGTCGTTCCTTTCCCAAATATCGTTGCTCATTTTGGTTGTTCGTCGTTCCTGAGGCAGCACACATCGCTATCTGTGACACCCCGGGAACGATGAACAACAGCGTTCCTGCGTCCTCCGGCAACGAGGTGGGAGTGACATTAATGCGGCTGCTCTCCGCCCCTCCGCTTCTATTGGACGCCTGCCGTGTGATGTCACTGTGACGCCGCACGAACCTCCCCCTTAGAAAAGAGTTTGTTCGCCGGCCACAGCAACGTCGTTAGGAAGGTATGTGCGTGTGACGCGTACTAGCGATATTGTGCGCCACGGGCAGCGATTTGCCCGTAACGCACGCACGACGGGGGCGGGTGCGATCGCTAGCGATGTCGCTGCGTGTAAAGGGCCTTAAGAGTTGGTTTATACTAGGATTATTTTTTACGTTGTAAGAAGGTATATACATACAGCTCTTGGTATGAATACAGCATTTTTAATTCTGCAAATATATCATACACCAACCATAGAAATATATAATAAAACAAATGCGCTCATTTCTGCACACCATTACATATAATATCAGGGCTGTAACTGCTATTGTATAAAATCCAGACATTTCTAGCAGATGTGAAGGTAAATAAAACGAGGATTATATCTAGGTGTCCAGATGATCTTTTAATGCAGAGCACATACAAGAATGCACCATGTGGCCGGTACTGACTGCAAAGTGGAAACACATCATTGCTAGATAGATGTTATAGGCGTCCCGTGGGTCCGATCATTTCTAGGAAGAAATAAAAAGTGGTTTCAATGAAAATGATTTTATTGAGCAAATGGATTCACTGCAGTCAGTTCATAATCCGTTCAATATATGAGAGAATGGGGCCAAAAATATCATCGTGATTGGTATTAATAATGAATAAGGTGCCAACTTACTGTTTGCGGTAGGTTTACATTGCACCCAGTAGCAGATAAGTATAATAGTGGCCATTTTACAGTCTAATTAGCCTTTAGCATACTGATTTTATAGTGTTGAAAATGTTTTTGATGCCACAAATATGTAACTTTTTGTCTCATGTAAAAGCTGCGGTTTTGCTGAATCCGGCATTGTTTTTCATTTTTTTCTGCGCGTCTCCATTCCTGAGATATGGCCATTTCTTTGCTGCATAGAAATGTAGTCTTGTTAGCCAAGTGGGCGTGGTGTGTTGTCTTGAGGACCAAGCCCCTTTGTATAACGGGGCTATAAATCAGGAATGGAGAGGCGTAGGAACAAAAGAAAAACAGCGCTGGATTCAGGAAAACATCGGCATTTACACAGGGGGGAAAAATTACTTATTTATGTCAAGTGACAGTTTCTTTTAGAGAGACTGAGCCCACTCAGAAATAAGTCCACTGTTTCAATTCTGGCCATATATTCTCTTTATATTGTATTACTTTAATTTGCCTACAAACTACTTCTATTTGTCTCTAGGTGACCACATTATGAATAACTGTGCAACGCTTGAGGCCAGTGTTAGGGCAGCATGCGGGGTTAGTGGACCCACTGGACCACAGGGGGGACCTGGACTTAGCCTTTAGTGGGTGGGGCTTAACTAAGCACCTACTGCGAGGCAGACGCCAGGTACCACTCCCAGGGCAGTGACCGGGACTGTGGCAGCTGACCCCCAGGACAGGAGACAGACACAGGTGCAGGCAGGGACAGGTGGGATGACTGAGGCAGACAGGCAGCCAGATATGGACAGGTATGGTGGGCAGAGCAGGGACAGATAGCTATGGGAAGACAGGTACAGGTGAAGGACACAGGAATAACAGGACAGAAGCTCAGAATCTGACTACTAACTAGCAGACTTGTAGCCACACTATCTAAGGACGTTGTAGAGGCACGTCCCCTACTGGGAGGGTGCCTTAAATACCAAGTGCCTCTCAGCCTATGGCTGAGAGGCATTTCCTGGAAATAGCATGCTGCCCGTTTTAGAGGAAGGTCAGTGCGCTCATGCCCTATGAACACTCCTGGGAGACCTGAGCTGCGTGCACAGGCCCCAGAAGGAGGAAGCAGAAGCACACATGGATGGCCGCAGGGCAGCAGGGGAGGAAACAACTTGGCCAGGGAGGTAAGTTGGCACCCCTGCAGGGACACCGGCGCTACAAACTGTAGATATATTTTAGCTCTAGAAACATAGTCTCGTGTCAGATTTTTCCAAGTTGAAAACATGAAAAAACAAATGGTAATGATCGACCAAAGACTATGACACCTTAGAAATCTCCTTTAGAGAACAGAGTAGATGGATTAACTGATGTAAACAGAAGCAGAGGGATCTCACTAATTTTTACCAGTCCGTTTGATTTACGTTTTGGTGTCAGTTTTTAGAAAGAATAAAATAGTACAGCATGCAGAACTTTTTTTCTGATCTAAAAAGGATTTTCTCTGAATGCAACACTTTCGGATGAAGTCCTATTGGCCAAAACATTAATCATTTTCTTAAAGTTGATGCATACGTAAATTTTAAAAAAAAATTCTATTGGAGTGCCAAGTTTCTATTGTTTTGATAGACAGTTCCCCATTGTGTACATATGGCACGGTTAATTCTTAAGGCTGCTTTACACCAGACAATCTATCGTGCGATAGATCGTCGGGGTCACGGTTTTTGTGACGCACATCCGGCATCGCTGGCGATGCCGGCCTGTTTGACACCTCCTAGCGACGCAGTATCGCTCACAAATCGTGAGTCATGTACTGGTCGCTAGGTTCCATAATATCAATTCTGAAATCGGGCGCCGGTTGTTCATCGTTCCCGTGGCATCACACGTCGCTCCGTGTGACACCACGGGAGCGATGAACATCGCATACCTGCCTCCCGCTTCAGCCGCCGGCTCTATGTGGAAGAAAGGAGGTGGGCGGGATGTTTACATCCTGCTCATCTCCGCCCCTCCGCTTCTATTGGCCGGCGGCCGTGTGACGTCGCTGTGACGCCGAACGTCCCTCCCACTCCAGGAAGTGGACATTCGCCGCCCACAGCGAGGTCGTATGGACGAGTAAGTATGTGTGACGGGGGTTACCGACTTTGTGCGCCACGGGCAGCGATTTGCCCGTGACGCAAAAAGGACGGGGGCGGGTACGATCGATTATGAAATCGCACAATCGGTCGTACCATGTAAAGCAGCCTTTATGGTGGTGTAGTTGGGGGGGACTGGTGCAAATGTGATCTGGAGGCTAAAGGCCGCTTTACACGCTACGATTTATCTGACGATCTCTTAAACGATGTGACACGCCCAGATTATTGTTACGATTTGCCGAGATCGCACATAGGTCGTTTGTTTGCGGTCACACGTAACGATCTCACAAACGACGCAACACCGATCAGCGATATATTGTTTGACCAAGGTGGTCGTTTGGATGTTGTTCGTCGTTGGCTGGGTGTCAAACGTACCAATATGTCTGCTGCGATTCAAACGACAAACAATATTTTGAAACTGAACGACGTGTCAACGATTTTCAACCTATTTGCGATCGCTCGGAGTCGCACGTAGGTATCGATAACGATGCCGGATGTGCGTCACGGAAACTGTGACCCCGACGACATATCGTCAGATAAATCGTAGCATGTAACGCTGGCTTAAGTGTCAGGTAGGGTGCCATGAAGCCTCACCGCTATGGCGAGGATATTTCAAGGTATGGAAGGAGACGGGTTGTAATCAAATGGTGTTGTTTTGCCTCATGTCCTGATGAAGGGAGCTGAGTACTCCTGAAACGCGTAGACCTGTGCATGAAATAAAATACATTAATCACTTATAATCCTGGAGTGGTGAATAGCGCGGCATTACAATCCGTCTCCTTCCATACCTTGAACTACTACACCCGGAGCTGCAGCTGCTTCACTGTTGGATACATACGTTTATAGCGGTTGTGACCGGCATAACTCCTATAGGTGAGTTCTCTACTTTTTACCTAATTTCCAGTTTTGTGGATAAGACCTTATTGCGCTTTTCTTTCAAGGTCCCCACAGTTATGGTGAGGATATTGTGATACAAGGGTCAGACAACGAACTAAGGCTCTTGGTTTGGCTGCATCTATCCAGATATAAGTTCAACATGGGGTTAATCCACGCAAAGGATATTACAAAATCCCATTGAGTTGACTTCCAGACTTCCGTCAAATTCACATCTGCAATAGTGATTTATTAAAGGGATTATCTAACCGAAATTCCCATTTGCCCTGTTTTTCTAATGACCTCATTTTGCTCCAAACAATCATTATCCGCCCCCGGGGGTCTCCTGGGATTTCCACCGCTCAATGGTCTGTCACTTACACACTAGGGAAAAACATTCACATTGAAATCGGAGTGTGCCAAGTTTTACCGTCTGGAGGATGAGCCGTGTCTTGTCCGGCTCACCACACCTAGTAATTGAAGAAGAAACGGCTCGTATGTAAGGCAGGAATTTACAGGGTGTGACCTCTTCTTCATATTTGCAGACAGTGGGAATTTATAAAGGCACGGCCCTATTTGTAGCAACGTGCAGACCATTGTTTGTCTCCGGCTACTGAGTGGGCCGAGCGATGTCCTTACATGATCACTCTCGTATCTTCACACATTCGACAAAAGTTGGAGAAGCTTTGCAATGTTTGTTCTGCTGATAGTCACTTAAGGGGGCTTTGTAGGACCAGAAAAACATGTCTGATTTCTTATAAAAACAAAACAAAATTTTTTTTGACTTGTGAATCCTCCCACTGTGCCCTGCGAGGATTCACTGGCTTTTGACCCAGGAATGGCAGTCAAGTGACCATAATTGTACGATATGCATGTTCTCAGCCAGAACTCGACTAGTAGGCATGACCTCTCTCAATACCAGTATATTAGGTAAGGCCACCAAGGGCGCCCCCACGAGATAGGGCGCATACTCTTGGACATGTAATCTGTGGAGTCTATCTGCACAGGACACCCATGAGGCGCTCAGTCTGTAGGGGATTCAATGCACGGCTTCTCAATCATTACTGACATTATTAGTGTTTGGCTCACCTGGTGATCTGGATTCATGATAGTGATGGGCAGTATGGCTCATTTTGGTGATCCGGTTTCTATGGCTCCGCTCACCAATAAGAGCCGGCTCTTTCGGATCGTTCATGGATCTCTATTAAATATACTGTATATTCACCCCGGTGAACACATATTTCAGCTTATGTTAATTCAGTCAAAATCATGCCCACTTGCTGATAAACCACGCCCACTTGCAATGGCCCAATTGAATTGTTGAGTGGGCGGGGTTTTCATGTGGGCGGGGTTTTCGCCCACCAAACACCCAAATGTACGCCCAGTAAGAGCCGTTAAGAGAATTTAGTGGCTCTCACTGGGGATCCAGCTCCTGTCAGTCACAGCAGGGAGCCGTATCTTTGTGTTGGATCGTTCGCGACTGACACATCACTAATTCATGAAGCCATAAAGCAGCACACAGATGAAGAAGGTAGGTTGCACATCAGATGATAGCTTAATGTGAACAATCTCTAATAATAGTTCAACCAGGGGTAGCAAGAAGAGGGTTAACCTGTAAGTCTGAGGGCGTATAGAAATCACAGAAGTTTGCAAAGATGAATGCAGTGTAATAAATACTGTGTGTCCCCGAAAATAAGACAAGGTCTTATATTATTTTTGGCTCCAAAAGATGAGCTAGGGCTTAATTTTAGGGGATATCTTATATTTTATACTGGCGTCAGGTGATTGGATCGCCCGTTAATGGAAAATGGAGATTCACTCTCTTCCCCTGTCCACCCCTCTGCGCCAGTGTCAGTGTTTGGAACCTGTGGTAAAGAAAATTAATATTCACCCACTTTCAACGTCCACCCCTCAGCGCGGCATCAGTAATTCTCTCAGACTACCGTATTACTGCAAGAGGATTGCAGCACAATGCTTGGACTGACCGGCGGCTCTTCTGACCAGAGTGTCTCAGTGTGTATTTCTATTCAGATGTCACACTCAGGTGAGAAAAGCTGCCGGCCAGTCTAAGCATTTCACTGCGACCTTCAGGCTGTAGTAAGTTTGACTGAATCACTGATGTCGGGACAGAGGTGTGCGCGAGATTATGGGTGGTGAATATTCATTTGCAATTAACACATGTTCCAATCACTGATACCGGCTCATAATGATGGGTGGAAATATGGGCAGGGAATGGGGTGAATATTCATTTTCCATTACCACATGTTCTAATCACTGATGCCGGCACAGAGGGGTGGGCGGGAATGGAGACAGGGGAATGGGGTGAATATTCATTTTCCATTACCACACATTCCAATCACTGATACTAAGGGGAAAACTTTTTCCCTTGCGGAGACTGACAAACCAATCTGGCTGTCAGTGGTGAGGGGTCTTATAGCTGCAATGCTTCTCTGGGAAATATGCAAATTGACTCTTCAGGGAGAAAGGAGATGAACTCTAGAGCCACCTATTGGAAGTAGCAATCTTAAAAGCCAAAAGGGGCCCCTTTAATGAGCCTTTTTATATGCCTTAGGATTTATACCAGATCAGAACCCCAATTTGCTTGTTCTGATCTGGTATAAATCCTACTGTAAATCATATGAAAAGGCTTTTTAAAGAGCCAGTTTTGACTTTTAGGATTGCTACTTCCAATAGGTGGTATTAAAGTTTGTCTCCTTCCTCCCTGGAGAGACAATTTGAATCACTGATACTGGAACACCTAGGATTTCACTGTGTTGAGCGCCCTCGCTGGCTGCCGGCAGTGTTTTCTGGCTAGTCTCCCCAGATCAGTGATTGTTTTGTCTTGATACTGGAACACAGGAGTTGATGGGAATAAAGGCGAGAGAATGGAATGAATATTAATTTTCCATTAACACACGTTACAATCACTGATACTGAAATATAGGGGTTGGTGGGAATATGGGCAGGGTAATGGGGTAAATATTCATTTTCCACACGTTCTAATCACTGACATTAGCACAAAGGGGTAGGTGGGAATATGGGTGGGGCAATGGGAGAAATATTCATTTTCCATTAACAGACACTCCAATCACTGACGCCAGCACAGAAGGGTTGGCTGGGGGAAGGGTGAATATTCATTTTCCATTACCTAGCCAGCATGTGACTATAAATGATACAATATAGGTTTCCTCTTTGTCAATAACAATCCGGCAACTTCCTAACAATCCTATTAGTAACCTTGTGTTCTGTCCACTTTATGAAGAGTTACTTGTCAAAACAGAAAAAAATTGGATAATTTCCGAGTACTGCCCGGAAAGATGGAATAATTTTATGCGTCTGGGTTTGCTTTTCTGGACATGAGAGTGGTAAGAATGGTTTTGATTAGTGAGAAAAAAAGCATACTGCCGACAGATCAAAAGAGCATGCAAGCCATACTTCCATGAGCCAAGATGTACTTATGGAGCGGAGAATGTGTTTGTACTGAAATTCTAAGAAAGACATAAATGGTGCCGGGTAACAAGAGATGAGAATAAAGGCTGTATGTCCTTAGACTCAGGTTACAGGTGAGACTGTCTCATAAGAAAGAACATAGTGGTCAGGTTGGTTACACAAACCAAGGAAATGAATGAAATGTCATCACTTATATTATATGGTATATAATTATATATGATAGCCCAGTCCAGTGATGGGACAAGGTCTTTGGGATGCTCTGTAATGTTTTAAAATATGTAGTCATGAGATGAGAGTAGGAGAAAAGAAATTCAAAATAATGGTGTCAAGAGTGTGTCGTGGGTGACAGACAGTCCTGTGGTGCCCGGCTATTGAAAGTCACAGCGTTTGGCTGCGAAAACAGCTCCCTGACCTTCTTTTATTCCTGCATATGGTATCTTATGTATTTCCTCTGCTTGGGGTTAATCTCTTTCCCTTTAGGACCCTGCCGAGTTCCTCACCCTTTCAGCTGTTTTCATCAGCTCTTCCCTTCGTGTCCTTAAATTCTCACATTCCCTTCAGGTCTGTTCTGGTCGTAGCTCCATCTCCCTACAGATCCTGAGTGCAAACAGTCAGCTTTCATTCACCTAGAGTAACTTTGTTGCGTGTTGCAGTTCCTCTCCCTGAATCTTCCTGGAGATAAGTTGTTTGTTATTTTCCCTTGTTTGTTATCCCTGTGTGTTTTTTAGCTCTTATTGGGGTTGACAAAGAGATCATTTCATTTGTTCCCTATCTAGGGCCCAAATCAGGGTCAGCCAAGGGCCAGGTATCCTGCTCTGCGCATAGGCGCAGAACCTATCTAGGACAGAGAGGGAAGGCAGGGGCCAGCGGTAGGCTTAGTCAGAGGTCACCATCTCCCCCTGCCCTAGACATAGGGTCTCCTTTACCTTTCCTTTCGCCATTCGCTGGGTAGGGTCCCCGTACCTAGCGTGAGAAACAGCCCTTTTACACAGGCTGCTAATGGGCTGAACTAGCGTTCATAGGGATGCATTTACACTGGCGGATTACTGGAAACGAGCATCCCAGGAGAGGTTGTCTCCTGATTATCAGCTTGTCTAACCAGGCTGACAATCACGCGACAACTGAGCAAAATGCTCGTACATCGGGAAAAAAACTCATCATTATCAGCATAAGATCGGCAGATGTAAACAGGTAATGTGCTGCCACCTGCCAAGAATATATTATATTCTATCAGCACAGGATGATTGTGTTATTGAATGTTCTGTGCACTTGGAAGTGCAGTTGGACTTTCTAAACAGACTATTAAACAGCTGCCGATAACCTGACTTGTGGCTGCAATTGGACCATTGGAAAAGGACCTGTCCCTTACATATGTAATTTTTTTACCCAGTGTAAATGATGCTGTTCTCCTGAATCTGGAGATGCTTTTCTCTTGTTTCTGCACCTCTCTGTCCCTAAGATATGGCCCCTTCTTCCCCAATGTAAATATAGTCTTTTCAGGCAAATGGGAGTGGTCCTTAAAGCGCACCAATCACCAGGCTTTTCCAATATAACCTAAAGCCAGTGTTATACTGTCACTATCATGTTGATTCTATACAGACCATTAGTTGTCATCTTGGATCTATAGTTTTTTAAACAGAAACAAGTAAAGTTTGTAAAATGAGCAGCTTTTTGAGTGGCAGCAACTAAGTGACTAGAAGGACCTGTGCTGATGTCATGCTCATGAAGGGGCGGGGACTCAGCCAACATAGCTGATAACAGGAAGCAACATCATTTTTCTGTTGGCTGAGGCCCTTCCCCTTCAGGTCACATGGGTATGACAAGAGCACAGGTCCTTCTAGTCACTTAGTAAAACGATTCTATAATAGAATTAGCATAAATAATTGTTGGAGGACGGACAGGCAGGGGGGCAGGAATCACTATGAATACCCACCCCAGCTATCAGCTGATTGGCAGCTGCTGACACTCAAAAAGCTGCTCATTTTACAAACTTTATTTGCTTGTGTTTCAAAACCTAGACATCCGAGCTGACAGCTAAAGGTTTATATAGAATCAGTCTGATAGTGCTAGTTTAGCACTGGCTTTAGGTTATATAGGAAAATCCTGATGATTGGTGCGCTTTAAGAAGATGCCCACAGAAAAGAGTTGAGGACCATGTCCACTTGTCTAACAAGACTAAATGTATGTTCATGGAAAAAGTGCCATGTCTTAGGAATGGAGAAGCACAGAAACATATGTAAAACATCACTAGAATCAGAACAGTTATTTTCACAACAGATTAAAAAAAATATGGAAAGTGACAGGTTCTCTTTAAACCCAGCACAAGAGCTCTTGTTGGCAATTATTGACAAACGCTCATCACTTCTTTTGTGAAGCCTAAAAAATAATCAATTATCTGAGCCCCCTGGATATGGAGAGCACACAGCGGATTATTGGTAAACGCATTTTATGCTTGTCAATCTCAGGGTGTGATATGGAGCCAACTGAAAATATGTTGTCCAAGAGCCCAGATATACCAGTAGTTGGACTTTAAGCACCACTCCAGCTTTTTGTTTTTTTCAGCACTGGAGTAGTACTTTAAATCTAAAGGGTGCTTTACACTCTGTGATATCGGTAACGATATATCGTCAGGGTCACGTCGGTAGTGACGCACATCCGGCGCCATTACCGACATCGCAGCGTGTGATACCAATGAGCGGCGATCAACGAGCCCAAACATGTGAAAAATCGTTGCTCGTTGACACGTCGCTCATTTCCTTAATATCATTGCTGCTGCCGCTACGATGTTGTTCCTCGTTCCTGCGGCATCACACATCGCTATGTGTGACACCGTAGGAGCGACGAACATCTCCTTACCTGCCTCCACTGGCAATGAGGAAGGAAGGAGATGGGCGGGATGTTACGTCCCGCTCATCTCCGCCCCTCCGCTTCTATTGGACGCCTACCGTGTGACGTCGCTGAGACGCAGCACGAAATTCCCCCTTAGAAAGGAGGCGGTTTGCCGGCCAGAGTGATGTCGCAGGGCAGGTAAGTCCGTGTGACGGGTGTTAACGATGTTGTGCGCCACGGGCAGCGATTTGCCCATGTCGCCCAACCGACGGGGGCAGGTACGCTCGCTTGCGATCTTGCTAGTGAGATCGCAGCGTGTAAAGTACCCTTAAGTCCCCTGCCCCCTGTCTTATACTCACCCTCCAGCGTTTTCATCCTTTTTTCGGTGCCACTCCTGCAGCGCCATCTTGTGCCTGTAATGTCTGACTGACTGGAAGTGAGAGGGTTCATCACAAGAGCGCAGTGCAAGTCTATGAGAGCCACAATCAGGCTCTCATAGACTTTTATTGAGTTGTGAGCTCTATGAAACATCAGCTGCCGGCAGGTTGCAAATTGCTGGAGACCGAATGGAGTAATGGCGATAACAGAAGAAGAGACAGGGCAGTGGTGCTTTAATAAGGGTCACTATCTAACATAGTGGTCATAGTGGTGTAAACCAGTACAAGAAGTTGGCCCAGATCCTCACTTTTGCACTTTTTTTGTCCAGGTGTTTATCATTTGCGCCTTATTTTTTACTAAATTTGCGCCATTTTTAAATTTTGTTTTATATGTGCTTGCTTGATTTTTCATGTTTGCCATTGTGGGCAGAGTTTGTGGGTATATATAATGGTTATGTTGACTAACGGTAGTAGCTGTGGCTTTCTCCCCATGGAAATGTGCAAAGCTGACAAGCCAGTCCAGAGACCCAAGCACCTATGGACATCTGTGAGAATTTAATCTTTCTTCCATTTAACATTTGAGAGTTTGGGGAGACTGATATAATGAAGGCTTTCATAGATGTGGCAGTAAACCATAATGGAGCAGAAACGTAAGATGGATGTAGACTTCAGTTTCAAGTCCCAAGCTGGAATATAGAAGACGCGCTACGTATATACCTACAAGACCTGATATAGACAGATATACTCAGAGCACAGACTCATAATCATATCACTTTTTCATTCAATGTAAGGTCTCTTAGACTGTCTACGTCTCACAGAAAGCTATACAGTATATTAAATGGTTGCTCCCAATGCAGCTGTCCAGAAACCCACAATTCCCCAGTCTCTTCTTGCCAGGGGCGCTGTGTACCTGATGATTTACAGTTTGGAGTAGCGGCATTGTCAATGGCCTAAACTCTGCATTCGCAGATGCTGCTGTCACGGTTGTCTCCCTGCTGTTTAGAGACTAGTGACAGCCTTAGGACTAGAGCCTCTCGTTTACATCTTGACTCATCATTTAAACGTATTTTCCTTTCTCTTGGTGTCTCATGAGTTAATGTCAGTTTTGTTGTCAGCAGTGCAGGTCAGCTGTAGCTGCTTTGAGCCCACACCCCTTTAAATATAAATAGTGAAGTTTTCCCAACAGTTCTTGCTGTTGTTAGAATTCATTCTATTCTGGCCATCCTGGTGGAAGGAGCTGCTGGGGTATTTTCCTCTGCCCGTCCAACTTCTACTTTGGAGTCTGTCTGCAGCAGTGGATTTTGGTGTTTGTATCCTTCTCTTTATCCCCCTGTCTTTCTTTCCTTTTACATCCGTGTTTATTAGTGCAGCGGTAGGACTAGTGTCTCCTGTAGGCCATCTCACTAGCCAGGGGTGTTTGCAGGGCTAGTGAGGGATTAGGTATCCGGCTCGGTGACAGGTTGAAACACCCCATATAGGGACACTTGGGAGCTCAGATAACAGCTTGAGGTGAGTTCAGGAGGTGTTCCCTCACTCCTCTCCCTAGCGGTAGGGCTCACCTTTGTTAAAGTGTCCCCCTATGTTTGTGATGTTTTTTGTAGTGCATCAGACGCCCATCAGTCTGAATGTGTGTGTCAAGCGGTGCATACAGACTTCTCCTACTCCGTGCATGACAGCTGCAAGCAGAGTCAGCATTGCCTCCGTATCGTCAGATGAGGGATCCATCCAGCTTTACAACTTGTGCTCTTTGACTAAAAAACTCGCCACATCCTGGCTACAGAGATGGCAGATAACCTAGTAAATGAGCAGTAAAATATAAAACTACAAATCACTTTCTAATAGGAGGTAAATTAAAAAAGTTGTTTGTTATTACCCTACCGGCATTTAGGAATGTTACACATTTGTGATAATGATGGGAAAACCTGTGTTAAAGGGGTTATCCATGACTATTTTTTGCTAATGGGTCTAAAGGCTGATTTACACACAACGATATCACTAGCGATCTTGTTAGCGATGTGACACGCCCAGATCGTTGTTACAATTTGCCGAGATCGCTCATAGGTCGTTTTGTAGCGGTCACACATACCCATCTCACAAACGACGCTACATCGTTCAGCGATATATTGTTTGACCAATGTGGTCGTGTGGACACCGTCACACAGCAATCCTCCCGATTCCGGCAACGTCAGAGGCTTATAATTGTGTCCGCCTTATCAACCATGCCTGCCAAATCAGAATGCAGTTGGTACCACCAATCAGACTGGAGGAGGCGTGGGGCATTGCTCGTAACGACACGCCCGCGTCGCTGATGATGGACGCATTAACGATGTTGGGAGGGTGTCAAACGTAACAATTTGTCTGCTGTGTTCCAAACGACGAACAATATTTTGACAATGAACGACGTGTCAACGATCAACGATTTTCTCAACTTTTAAGATTGTTCGGAGTCGCTCGTAGGTGTCACACGCAACAACGTCGCTAACGATGACGGAAGTGCGTCACGAAAACCGTGACCCCGACGACATATCGTCGGATAAATCGTAGCGTGTAACGGGCCCTTAAGAACTCAGTCAGGTAGTTGCTATCTACATGCCTGTTGTACCCGGTGCTGGCTTGGAGCAATCACAGACCATACCTTCTGCTGCTTCATTTGCCCTTCATTTTCCCGGGCTACTCTGGTACCTGCATGTAGGGAGCAACGAGCCGACTGACAATCAGCATGACATCAACAGTCACATGCTGTCAACAAAGCACAACTGAAGTGACGTATATGCTCTTTCGATGTGATGTCATCTGAAACCACATTATTGCTGGCAAGAGCTGTGTGTGACTGGCCCACAGGAGAACAGGAGGATCCTCCGGTGGGCCCTTTTGCAGTAGAATGTGTCGCGGGCGGAGGAGGGGACGCTGCGCTCTCCCACTGCTCGGGTCCGGCTGCCGCTGCTGCTGCGGCCTGCTGCTCCTCGGTGGCTCGAGCGATGGGCCGGATCCCGGGGACTCGAGCGGCGCTCCTCGCCCGTGAGTGAAAGGGGTTTGGTTTTTGGGATAGTTTATTATCCGTGACGCCACCCACGGTTTTGGTGATTGTATGGACACCACCGCTGCTCTGTATGGGGATCCCGGGAGCGGTGACAGGGAGCAGCAAAGTTGTTGTTTCTCCCCTCCGTGGGTAGGGGGTGGTCGTCCCGGGGCCCAGTGATGAGTTGGGGGATGAGGGATGGCGGGGCCGGTGCAGGACTTGGTGGGGAGCAGGGACGCGGGGGCAGCGCTGTGCCTCACGGCACTGTGGTACTCACTCAGCCTGAGACGGGGACACAGTTCTCGGTAAAACACACAGCTGGAAAGACGGTTCCCACGGACGGCTGCTGTTGCTTTTCCCCAGTAGTTGACGGTGACGGTCCCTTTTCCTGCACCTAAGTCTATGTTGGTAGCGATGGGTTCCCACCGGTAACCCGCTCCCCGGCTTCGATATGTGCCGGAGGAGCCCCTCTTTGCCCGCAGGCGCTGGCCCTGAGAAACTGGTGCCTTGGCGGTGGCGGTGTCTCTCTCTAACGGTTGGACTGTTGCCTTCAATCGGGACTTGGTTGTTGGGAGACCCAGAGGTCCCCTTCACTGACGGATTTGGCAAATTCACGGCGACTCCTAGCCTTGCCGGGATCCGAAAGGCCCCTGCCAATGGTGCTGGCTTCTCTTCGTATACCGCTCCGGTACCGCCGGGCCACCACCCATCCACGGTCCTTTTGGCAACCTCCAAGCAGCCTCTCCTGCAGACGGTCACTGCCGTCTGCTAACCTTGCTGTTCTCAGTCCGGGGCACACACCCGGACCAACTTCAGGCTTTCTCATCTGTCACTTTCTCTTCCACTTTTACTTCTCTCTCTTGATCCTCTACCACTTCACTTCAACTTCACTAACTGTTCTGCCTGGTTTTCCCGCCTCCAGGGCTGTGAACTCCTCGGTGGGCGGAGCCAACCGCCTGGCCCGCCCCCTGGTGTGGACATCAGCCCCTGGAGGAAGACAACAAGGATTTTTGTGTAGCTTTGGTGTACCTATCTGGGGTGTAGGGTGTGGTGGTGTCATGACCTGTGACCCCTGGCTTGCCCAGGGCATCACATTCCCCCTTAGCAAAATGCAGACCGTCCGCGGGCTGCCCGTCCAACACCGGTTTTATTTTTCTGAAAAGATAAAAAAACACAAGACAAGTATAATAACTTCATCCCACAGCGGGAGGCACTTTTCTTTAACGTTACGGTAACATTTTAACGGTTGCTGCTGCCGCTCTCTCCCACCCAAGTAACCTGGCCCTGATGCTGCCTCTAAGAAACAGGCAGCACCCCTTGACCCCAGTCCTGAACCAGTTACCCGAGCGGGATCTGTCCTTCCCCTCCGGTGGTGGCTGGGCCCCAGCCTGCTCCACTGCGGGCCCTCCCTCCAACCTGCCTCTCCGGAGGCGGTAACGGTTAGCTGCAACAAAAATATTTTTATTTACAAGCCACTAACGTTTGTGGTTGCCCTGCAAGTTCTCGGGCCTGTTCATAGGAGTTCCTATGTATAAACTATGGATGGTCCCCACGGGGACAATGGTGCCGGCAACGGCCGGTTCAATCACGGTGCTGACAATCAGGTTACTCCATCAGTTGATCACTTTCATTTTTCTCTTTCAAAACTTTTAAACTTTAAACACACACAGTTTCTCTCCCCCCCGCCCTTTTAAAGAACGGTTTCCCTGTACCTAAGTGGGGGCCTACCTAGGTTGGGACGGGTGGACCTCCGGGGTCCGGTGTACGTGGGGCTAGGCAGTGGGGCAGAGGGAACAATCAGTTCCTCCTCCCTGCTATCGTGTGGGGCAGGCGGAGGCATAGGGGAGCTGGGTACAGGTTCATCCCTGGGCACTGGCACTGACTCACGGTTGACCGCCTCCGTCACTTCTTCATCCACGGGTTGTGGGAACAGTATCACTGGAAGAATCACCGCGCCGTTCTGTGTAGGCCAGTCTGATGGGAAGTCTCCCATCGCAGTGTGGATCACCTCTTTTGCCTTCTCTGCTGGTGGAGGAACTGGTACTTCAGCCGCCGCTCTTAAGGCTGGTGGGCACCTTTTCAGATGGTCCCGGGAAACCGTGGCCAAAGTGCCCCCTTGGTCACGACTGATTTGGTAGGCCTTCCCATCTTCCCATCCTGTGGGCTGTATGACGTACGGGGTTTGTTCCCATTGATCATCCAACTTGTGGGTTCTCCTCTTCCGCTTCAGTACGACATCTCTGGGCTGAAAAGGGCCAGGAGACGCCTTTTGATTGAAGCGCTGCTCCTGCAGTTCCCGACTCCGACTCAAGTTTTTCTCAACATATTCTTGAATCTGCCGGTATTGTACCCTCCGCCGAGTTTCCCATTCAGCTGTCGAAGGGAGTGCTTCTGGGGCCTCCAATACCATTTCCAGGTCCACCGGCAGTCGGCCGGGGCGAGCCCTCATCAGATATGCTGGGGTGCACTTCGTTGAGCTGGACGGGATGTTGTTGTACATATCGACCAAGTCGGGTAGCTTCTCTAGCCACAGGTTCCGCTCTTCCAGCGGTAACGTCTTGAGGAGTCCCAGGACCAAGTGGTTCATCTTCTCACACATGCCGTTGGTCTGGGCATGGTAAGGGGTGGTCCGGATCTTCTTGCAGCCGTACAACTGGCAGAACTCATGGAACACCTCTGCTTCAAAAGCCAGGCCTTGGTCAGTTAGCACTTTCTCTAGGTATCCATGTGGTCAGCAGAAATAAGCCTGGAACGCTCTAGCGGCAGTACGACCAGTTAGGTCCTTGACTGGGACAACCACCATGAACCTCGAATAGTGGTTTACTATGGTCAACGCGTAGGCGTACCCACTTCGGCTGGGGGTGAGCTTGACATGGTCCAGGGCGACCAGCTCCAGCGGCTGATGTGTAATGATCGGGTGTAGGGGCGCCTTCTGGCTGGCCTCGTCCTTCCTCCTCAGCGTGCAAGGACCGCACTCTCGGCAGCAGGCCTCTACAGACTCCCGCATCCCACTCCAATAGAACCGCTCTCTCAACAGCATCTCCAGCTTCTTCCATCTGAAGTGTCCGGCACCATCATGGTATGCCTGCAAAACAGTGGGCACATCAGCTTGGGGAATAACCAACTGGTGGATCTTCTCATGAGTCTTCGGGTTGATCAGCTCACGGTACAACTTCCCTTGATGTAGATACAGCCGGTTCCGTTCCTTCCACAAGCGTTGGGCTTCAGCTGGGGTGGCAGGGTCCATCCCAACAGCGCCTCGTTCCACCAGGGTCTTGACTAGGCGGACAGCGGGCGCCTGGTTTTGAGCTTCCTGCCACTCCTGACTGGGCAGTGGATCCAAGTTCACCCGTTGTTGGTGGACATGTACCTTCTCAGTTAGTGGCTGGTGAAATGCAGGCAACTCGATCTCTTCGAGGTCGTCATCCTCGCACCCTTCTTCTGACAAGTGGGGCATCCGAGAGAGTGCATCAGCATTAATGTTGACACGACCAGCCCTGTATTTGATTGTGAAGTCATAGTTGGCTAGCCTGGCCACCCACTGCTGCTCCAACGCGCCCAACTTGGCCGTGTCCAGGTGAGTCAACGGATTGTTATCCGTGAAAGCGGTGACTTTTGCTGCGGCCAAGTAGTGGCGGAACCGCTCAGTGATAGCCCATACCAGTGCCAGGAGCTCGAGCTTGAAGGAGCTGTAGTTCTCAGGGTTCCTTTCAGTTTGCCGGAGCTTTCGGCTAGCATAAGCAATCACTTTTTCCTTCCCGTCCTGGACCTGGGACAGGACTGCCCCCAATCCCACATTGCTGGTGTCTGTGTAGAGGATGAATGGGCAGCCGTAGTCAGGGTACGCTAGGACCTCTTCTCCGGTCAAGGCCGCTTTCAGCTGGCGGAAGGATTCCTCATGCCTTTCTTCCCACACCAGTGGGGCTCCGATGGGTCTACCACCTTTGGTCTGCCCCACGAGGAGATCTTGCATGGGGGCAGCCATCTTCGTGTACCCCTTGATAAAGCGTCGGTAGTACCCCACCAGACCCAGAAACTGCCTTACTTCCCTCACTGTGGTTGGTCTTGGCCAGCCTTGGATGGCAGTGATCTTCTCAGGGTCGGGGGCGACACCTTCTGCACTCACTACATGCCCCAGGTACTGCACTCTGGGTTTCAGCAGGTGACACTTAGAGGGCTTCAACTTCATCCCGTATTTGGCAAGGGACGCGAACACCTCGGCCAGGTGCTCCAGATGGGCTTCATACGTCTGGGAGTACACAATCACATCATCCAAGTATAATAGGACGGTCTCGAAGTTTAGATCTCCCAGACAGCACTCCATCAGCCGTTGGAAGGTTCCAGGGGCGTTGCACAGCCCGAACGGCATACTATTGAATTCACAGAGCCCCATTGGGGTGGTGAAGGCGGTTTTCTCCCGGTCCTCCGGTGCCACTGCCACTTGCCAGTATCCACTGGTGAGGTCAAGGGTAGAGAAGTAATTTGCAGTTCTCAGTGCGGCCAAAGACTCTTCGATACGGGGCAGTGGATAAGCATCTTTATGCGTTATCTGGTTAATCTTCCGGTAGTCCACACACATCCGCATGGTGCCATCCTTCTTTTTGACCAGTACCAACGGGGCGGCCCAGGGACTACAGCTGTCCCGAATAACCCCTGCCTCTTTCATGTTCCTCAACATATCTTTGGCGCATTGGTAATGCGCAGGGGGAATAGGCCTGTACCTCTCTTTGATAGGGGGGTGCTCACCGGTGGGGATGTGGTGTTGGACCCCTTTGATCTGCCCAAAGTCTAATGGATGTTTGCTGAAAACTTGCTCATACTCCCGCACCACCCTGTATACCCCTTCTTTGTGATGTGTAGGGGTATCGTCAGTGCCCACGTGTAGCTGTTGGTGCCACTCATTTAACTCCCCTTGGGGCGGGTGAGTGCTGGTAGTAGGTGGGGAGACTGGGGGAGCTGCCTCGTGGATAGTGTGGGGATCCAGGGTGAGCAGCTTGGCAAGGGTGGCATACCGAGAAAGCCTGACTTCTTCCTCCCCACAGTTCAGCACCCTCACGGGCACTCTCCCCTTCTTTACATCTACCACCCCTCGGGCGGCCAATACGGTGGGCCAGTGTTCGGAGGGCATGGGCTCTATCATGGCAGGGTAGTCACGCCCCTGAGGCCCTACTGCCGCTCTACACCAAATCATCATCTCACTCCTAGGGGGTACAATCAACGGAGCAGCATCCATCACTCTCACTCCACCAATCTCTCCTCCTGTTGAGTTTACATGCTGGCGGTACATCAAGGCTCGGATCTCATGCTGCACAGCTCTCTGTCGGCTCCCCGCCGCCGTGGCGACCAGCTGTTGCAGTAGGGCCAACACATCACCCATACAGTGCTCCATCACATTGGTTCCTAGCACTATCTTCGGGTTATGGTCACTGGGTTCATTCATGATCACAATCATACCCTGGTGTTGCAGTTCAGCTCGCCCCACTGTCATAGCCACTTGTTTATACCCCACTTGGGTCAATGGGAGTCCATCAGCAGCAATCAGTGTTATACTAGTATCTGGGGGTGCCAGCTCGTCTGTCCCCCAATACCGCTGGTATAATGTGTATGGTATGGTGGTTACCTGTGATCCAGTGTCCAAGAGAGCCATCACCGGTATGCCGTCCACAGCCACGGGGATGATGGGCCGGGCCCCAATATACCGGTCCCGCCAGTCTGGGGGGCCACGGGGTTCTACTCCTGAGGACTGGCCCGTGGCCCCAGGGGTTGCTCGTTTAACGGGCACTGTCGGAAGTAATGGCCAGGCTTGCTGCACTTGTAGCAGGTTGGAGGTCTGTTCCGTGAGTTGTTAGCACTTCTCCGCTGCATCCAGGGAACATCCTCAGGGCTGTCGGCGAGCTGTATCCTGGTTGGAGGCTGGGATCTGGTCAAAGGTTGGAGTGCAGCAAGAATCTTGGCGAGGTCTCCGTCCATGCGGCGGACCTGGGCTGCCAGTTCTTCCATTGTGCTGCTGGGAGCTGTAGGCATTGGAGAGGCTGGTGGGGCAGGGGCCACCACGACGGGGGCCGTCTCAATTGGCCATGGGGCTGGCTCCGGGATTTCTGAAGCTGGGGGTTGCAGTGCTTTAATGGCCCGTTCCTTTAACACAGCAAAGTCCACATCAGGGTGTTCCAGGGCCCACAGCCGGAGCTGTTTGTGATCCTCAGAGGACCTCATCCCCTGCACAAATTGCTCTACTAACATCTTGTTGCTGTCCGCCTCATTGATAGTGTCTACCCGCTTTAGGATGCGAAGGGCGGTTTGCAGACGTAAAGCGTAGTCCCGAATGCTATCCACAGACCGTTGCCGGCACTGGTAAAACTGCATCCTAATCTCAGCTTTAGTACGGGTCTCAAAGGCAGTCTGTAGCTTCTCAAAGATGGTGGCTACAGAGAACCGGTCCCCCTCGGCCCAGGTCTCTGCTTCCTGCTCAGCCGCGCCGGTTAGCTGGCCCAGCACTACCGCTGCACATTGCTTATCGGTCAGGGGGTACAATTCCAAAAGCGGATTAAGCTTTTTCTGGAAGACCTGTAAAGCATCAGGTTTCCCGTCATACTGCGGTAGCCAGGTAGCTCCGGGCACATAGGGCAAGGAGAACGGCATCACCTGAGCAAGAGCGGGGGCCGCGGCACCTCCTGCCAGCACGGCCGGGACCTGGGCAGGCCCATTCCCATCCACGGGTGCCACTGCGGCTGCGACCACCGCTCCTCCAGCGGCTCCGTCGGGCGCAGACATCTTGTTTCCGTCCCCCTTAGCCTCTTTCCGGCCCCTCCTCTATCGGGGCGGGGTTTTGGCCTTCGCGCCTCCGCTACATGAGAAGACGCTCGAGCGGGAACTCTTCGCGCCAAGATAGCGACTTCTGAAATTTTCCGGCCGGACACCTCCGGCGGTAACAAGGCGCACCTCTACCCAACGGCAGAGCGGTAAGATCCTGTTCGTGACGCCAAGTTGTCGCGGGCGGAGGAGGGGACGCTGTGCTCTCCCACTGCTCGGGTCCGGCTGCCGCTGCTGCTGCGGCCTGCTGCTGCTCGGTGGCTCGAGCGATGGGCCAGATCCCGGGGACTCGAGCGGCGCTCCTCGCCCGTGAGTGAAAGGGGTTTGGTTTTTGGGATAGTTTATTGTCCGTGACGCCACCCACGGTTGTGGTGATTGTATGGACACCACCGCTGCTCTGTATGGGGATCCCGGGAGCGGTGACAGGGAGCAGCAAAGTTGTTGTTTCTCCCCTCCGTGGGTAGGGGGTGGTCGTCCCGGGGCCCAGTGATGAGTTGGGGGATGAGGGATGGCGGGGCCGGTGCAGGGCTTGGTGGGGAGCAGGGACGCGGGGGCAGCGCTGTGCCTCACGGCACTGTGGTACTCACTCAGCCTGAGACGGGGACACAGTTCTCGGTAAAACACACAGCTGGAAAGACGGTTCCCACGGACGGCTGCTGTTGCTTTTCCCCAGTAGTTGACGGTGACGGTCCCTTTTCCTGCACCTAAGTCTATGTTGGTAGCGATGGGTTCCCACCGGTAACCCGCTCCCCGGCTTCGATATGTGCCGGAGGAGCCCCTCTTTGCCCGCAGGCGCTGGCCCTGAGAAACTGGTGCCTTGGCGGTGGCGGTGTCTCTCTCTAACGGTTGGACTGTTGCCTTCAATCGGGACTTGGTTGTTGGGAGACCCAGAGGTCCCCTTCACTGACGGATTTGGCAAATTCACGGCGACTCCTAGCCTTGCCGGGATCCGAAAGGCCCCTGCCAATGGTGCTGGCTTCTCTTCGTATACCGCTCCGGTACCGCCGGGCCACAACCCGTCCACAGTCCTTTCGGCAACCTCCAAGCAGCCTCTCCTGCAGACGGTCACCGCCGTCTGCTAACCTTGCTGTTCTCAGTCCGGGGCACACACCCGGACCAACTTCAGGCTTTCTCAACTGTCACTTTCTCTTCCACTTTTACTCCTCTCTCTTGCTCCTCTACCACTTCACTTCAACTTCACTAACTGTTCTGCCTGGTTTTCCCGCCTCCAGGGCTGTGAACTCCTCGGTGGGCGGAGCCAACCGCCTGGCCCGCCCCCTGGTGTGGACATCAGCCCCTGGAGGAAGGCAACAAGGATTTTTGTGTAGCTTTGGTGTACCTATCCGGGGTGTAGGGTGTGGTGGTGTCATGACCTGTGACCCCTGGCTTGCCCAGGGCGTCACATATATCATTGATCCCACCCCAAACATGATCGGTAGTTGGCACAATACACTTGTTTCACTATGTACAGACCAAGAAAGCGTCTCATCATTCATTTTACAATCTACCCAGTATATTATTATATAGAAGGATAGGTAAATTCGTGAATGTAAGCTCCATCGTACTCCATCTGTAGAGGGATAATTTCCATATATGCCTCCCAATACGGTTGCAATAATCCTGGAGAGGGATTCATTTGCAGTGTATGAAGCACTCCATCAGAAAATTTTGACTACAACCTTGCCTCTTTTTCTGTATCCGTGTCCTTCCAAACTTCTGGGAAGTTTCAAGCCTGTTCGGAGCAGGTCGGGAAATTTACAGACTCTCCACAGGAATCCATGTGACTGCTCCTTTATCTGGGAGCTTCTCAGTTGTTTCAGAATTGTTGGCAAATATTTTGAAAGATAATGCCCAGATGCCTTCATAGTAAGAAGCCATATTGTCTCCATGCACTTTATACAGGCTCCTTGCCCATGAGCATGAATCCTTACTGAGTTCATTAAACAATTCTAAGTATTTGTCCTATATAATTACACATGCCTATAGGCGCTGCAGACTTGGGCAGGATTAGGTTCAGTAAGGACATTTTTTGTTTCTCCTGAGGCCACCGGGTATCTCCATAGTAACAAGCCATATTGTCTCCATGCACTTTATACACGCTCCTTACCCAAGCACATGAATCCTTACTGAGTTCATTAAACAATTTTCCTAAGCATTTATCCTATGTAATGACACCTGACTATTTGCTCTGCAGATTTGGACAGGATTAGGTTTCAGTAGGGTCATTTTTTGTTTCTCCTGAGGCCACCGGGTGCCTACATAGTAAGAAGCCATATTGTCTACATGCATGTTATACAGTCTCCTTGCCCATGCGCATGAATCCTTACTGAATTAATTAAACAATTTTCCTAAGCATTTGTCCTATGTAATCACACCTGACTATTTGCTTGGCAGACATGGACAGTGTTAGGTTTCAGTAGGGACATTTTTTGTTTCTTCTGAGGCCACTGGGTGTCTCCATAGTAAGAAGCCATATTGTCTCCATGCACTTTGTACAAGCCCCTTGCCCATGCGCATGAATCCTTACTGAATTAATTTAACAATTCTCCGAAGCATTTGTCCTATGTAACCACACATGCCTATTTGCTCGGCAGACTTGGGCAGAATTAGGTTTCAGTAGAGACATTTGGATCTCCCGTCTAAACACAATGAGCTGGGCCTAACTGTTCCCGTTTAGAGAGTGCACAGATTTTCTGATACTGACAGCAAGCCGTGAAGACACTCCGAATATACCTTATCAAATGTATTTGAATTCAAAAGATTAATTGCAATCATTAATCCTCTTTTGTAATTTTTCACTCCATTTAACTGATCTGCAGTACATTAAATAAGCATTAACAAAGCAATTAGGCATTCTGCAATCTGGAAAAAAAAACTACCAGCCAGAATTATTTTCTTCTGTATTTTTTTTTCTTTCCTTTTCTTTTTTTTTTTTTTTTTTTGCTCAGCAGGTGCTTAATTTAAAAGGGTTTCTTTTTCAATTATTCATCCAAAAGTGATTCAGATATAATTTAAATAGAAATCAGAACACTATGAGAGATTTGGAACAAAAGCTAGAACAAATTGATTTAGAAAAGTCATGTTGGGCTAGAAAGCTACCATGGTAGGAGAACTGAAATAAACAATCCAGATGACTGTGCAGTCACCCAAACACAATATGTTTCCCATGGATCTGTTCCTTGTCATTAAAGGGAGTCTGTCAAAATGACTGTTCATGCCAAGGTTAGGCGCTCAGTGTACCCTTGGTGTAGCCAAGAAGCTATGACTATTCCTGCCAAGGTTAGGAGTTCAATGCACTCTTGGTGTAGGCAAGCAGCTATGACTGTTCTTATCAAGGTTAGGCGCTCGGTACACCCTTGGTGTAGCCAAGCAGCTATGACTGTTCTTGCCAAGGTTAGGCGCTCGGTGCACCCTTGGTGTAGCCAACTAGCTATGACTGTTAATGGCAAGAGTAGGAGCTCGGTGCACCCTTGGTGTAGCCAAACAGCTATGACTGTTCTTACCAAGGTTAAGAGCTTGGTGCACCCTTGGTGTAGCCAAGCAGCTATGACTGTTCTTGCCATGGTTAGACGCTCGATGCACCCTTAGTGTAGCCAAACAGTTATGACTGTTCTTATCAAGGTTAGGAGCTCGGTGCAACCTTGGTGCAGCCAAGCAGCTATGACTGTTCTTGCCATGGTTAGGCGCTCGGTGCACCCAAGCAGGTATGACTGTTCTTGCCAAGGCTAGGCGCTCGATGCACCATTGGTGTAACAAGCAGCCGCTGGCCCGTGGGATCTCTCTGCCTGTGCGGTGACTTTCTATCCCCCTCGTTGAGCTGTTGTCTTCAGTCAGGACTTTGGGTGGGAAAGGACCTATAGTCCAGACCGCAATCAGTTAATTAACTTGGTCCAGTGGCTTCTGGACCTGGTTTCAGGGTCTGAGTACCCCCCTTTGTGCTCCGGTTTCTGAGTCGGTTCCCCGGGTCGGTACCGGCGGGCCACTACCCTGTCCCGGTCTACCACGGTTCCACCGAGCCGTCTTCCCGGCTCCTGCAGGCTGAGGCCACCGCTTGCCTCCTAGTCAAAGGTGCCCGGGCTCCAACCCTGGCACCTGTCAGATTTCTGCAGACCTGGCCACAGGCCTGCTTCTACTCACCTTCACTCCTGTCAACTCCTCTGCCACTAGAAAACTTTCCGACTACTTTTCCCACCTCAGGCTCTCTGGACTCCTCGGTGGGCATGGCCAACCACCTGGCTCCGCCCCCTGGTGTGAACATCAAGCCCTGAGAGGGGTGACTAGGTTTCACTGATTGGCTGGTGACACCTTATTAGGGGACAGGTGTTGTGCGGGGCGCTATCTGTGACTACCTGGCTAGTCCAGGGCGTCACATATTCGTCGTAAATAAAATTTGGGGGTAAAACAAGAGGTAGACAGGAGAGTGGCGAGGGACACCTGCAGACGTTCAAAGGAAGGTAAGTATTTTAACTCTACTATGGACCCAATTGAGTGGACATCTCTTAATGGACTTTTTTTTCTGTCTTTTTTTTCCTTGTAGCCCAATTTCCCACCAGAATTGTTAATTTATGGATTTTCCGTCACGTTAATGCCTTCACAATTTGACCTTTTTAAGAAAAACGTTCAGTGACCAGTATAATATTCCCAATGCTTAAACTCAACATCCTGAGCCTGGTTGCTGTACAAGAACCTTAGGTAAGAGTATTTGTGCTGTTTTTGTGTTTGTTCCGGCTCTTAACAATCCCTTTTGATTCTCGGAGCCTCTATTAAACAGCTTATTATAAAACACAATGACTTTCCATGATGATAGGACATTGCAGACACCGGAGCACATTGAAACATTGTGCGAAGAGATGTTTTGACCTGCATTTTGTCTGTAACCACTGAGGTCACATATTTCCTTTCTTTTTCTCCCCCGAAATTTCTTTCAAATGTGCTCCCAGTGGAAAACACACGTCCACCGTACAACAAGTACAATACCATACAATAAACCTTCTATAAAACCCCAGCTGAACTCCTGAGCATTGACTTAGGTGAATTATTCTTACAAAGGAATACCAATCTATTATATTTTTTTTTCCTGGACTTGTTAAGATCTGCAATAGAAACTATTGGGATTGCACAGAATGAAACCATATCTACAGGTTGTTTGTGGTTTTTAATGCTTCATATCAAAAGATCCGAGCTGTCATACCAGACACAATCCATGGACAAGGACGGTGATGTTTTTTGTAAGAAAAAAAAGTAGCCATGTTTTTTTCGTAGTGGAGAAGCCTTTTGGTAGGACTTACTGTAATTGTGACATTGCCAAAGGAAGGTGTAGGCGCCAGGCCACACTTCTTCGCTAAGGAGACTTTGGGTGGTTCATAGGACTTGGGGTTGTCACAATTCCTCTGTGCAGAGTATCTTGCACACTAGGAGATGCTCTGCTGTTTTTCCTGAACTACTGGCTGGCAGGTTGATGACAGTGCAGGCTTTCATGCTGGTTATTGGAGGTGCTGATTGCTCAGGTGTTCCCTCTTCTGGGTAATTGCTCTGCTTGTTCGTTGAGCATGCTCTCCCAAAACCTTGCCAGTCGTACATTCTGGTTCTGTTGTTTTGCTGTTGGCCTGTGTTCCTGCCTGTGCTCTGATCTTTGTTTCCTGACCCCGGACTGTTTGACTCCTCTCTGCCCGCTCCCTGTTCCTGTCGTGACATCCTGGCTTTTGACCTTGGACCGTTACCTGATCACGTCTCAGTTTTCTCCCTGAATCCATTACGTACCTTCCCGGAATTCTGACCCTCAGATTGTGACCTGACTACGCCTTTGTGTACTCCCTGTGTCAATACGTATCCTCCTGTTACCAGACCCTGGCTTTTCTGACTACTCTACCATTTGTACTACCCGTAAGTAGAGACTAGCATCACAGGGGTGGGGTGCACAACACTTACAGGTTTCTTCAGGCCGGTATCCATCAGCCCGCTGGCGGTCCTCCTCATAGACAGTCAGTAACACACTTGACACTAGAGCTCTCTTAGCCAACCGGAAAGTTTACTTTATTCTTCACACTGTTATTACATATATAGCCTTCATTTCGCTTCCTTCCTCTCAGGGTGGGCTACCGCCTCTCAACCCGTCCCCCTCCGCTATCTTGGATCTCGTCCTAAAGCTCCAGGGTCTGTGTCTCACCCTGACTCTTTTCACCTTCATCCGATTCTGGGCCTTGATGGGTCTCTAGTCAGACGACTCTCTAAACCTGCCAGGATGAGCCGTAGGCTCCAGACCTCTCAAGGTTACTTCAGGGTTTCCTGACTGGCACTAGCACTGAGGCCACGTCTTCTCACACTTGAACCTTATTCTGGACTAGCTCCTCCCAAGACCTCCCATTCAACATCTTTTCCACATCTGTCACAACCCGTTTAACACTTTCTCTTCCACCCTGCTGCTAGGTGGTGCCTATGGTAATAGTCCCGCTCTACTGTATCTGGAACCTGCGCCCAGCTAGCAGCATAACATATCAACATACATATTTAGTAATAGGCATAACACGTTGCAAGATACATAACCATATACTTTACATTGCAGGGCTCGACCACTTCCTACATTGTAAATGACTGGGCATTAATGGATAAGGCAAACAGTGCAAAATATGAATTAGCTGATTGCTGATGGTTACATAAACGAATCACTATTCAATCAGTTGGTAGAACCTGCGGCAAATGTCCAGAGCTACTGCAGCGCCATCACAGGAGGAATAAAGTATTACAAAATGTTTCATGACATTTATGGGTCATCTGTGTAATGCACCGATACGTTGGATCATCCAAACACATAGAGAGGCTCATCAGAGCAATTCTTTACAATGGCTGATTGATGGACAGTCCGTTAATCAAGAACACCCTATTTTGATATTAGAAACCATAACCTGCCAATCCCCATCTGTACAGAACTGCAAATTGTGCTACATAAAAAGATTTCACAAAAAAGGACAAAAATTTGAAAACCATCATAGAAAAAAGGGCAGCCTTATTTACAGACATTAGATCACAATAAGAAAGCACTACAAGATGCCCTCACCTTTACCATGGGGGCTGCAGGCGGGGATCCACACGCATGTCAGCTGATCTATACAGCTAACATGTGTGCCTCGCAGGTACGAGTGAAATCGTTATCCACCCATACCTGTTAACCACTTAAATGGTGCTGTCAAGATGTGAGAGCCCCATATTAATGGCACTCGCGGTAGACGTTTACTCACCGCCCGATACCGGAAGTCACGCGATGTGATCACGTGGATCCGGTGGTTGTCATGGTAGCACAGGGTCATGTGATGAGTCTTATAGCTCATGACTGTAAGAAACAGCCGAGTACTGCAGCTTCCAAGAGATGATCATTTCTCCCGGTCTGAGCTGTGCTGCTCTGATCGGGAGAAGTGCGGCCAGACAGCTGATCCTTATAGTCCCCTAGGTGGACTAGTAAAATAAAAAAATAAAAAAAAAAGTTTTGAAAATTTAAAAAAAAATAAAAAAACCTAAAAGTTAAAATCAATTAATCTAATTGGTAAATGGCATAGCAGCAAAAAAATTACAAACGGCAAAATTACTTTTTTTGGTCGCCGCAGTTTTTGCGCAAAATGCAATAACAGGCGATCAAAACAAAGCATCGGCGGAAAAATTGTACTATTAAAAATGTCAGCCTGAGGTGCAAAAAATAAGCCATCACTGAGCCAAAGATCCTGAAAAATGAGAATGCTACGGGTCACGGAAAATAGCGCCAAACGTACTCCACTTTTTTTGGACAAACTTCTGATTTTTTTCTACGAACTCGCACCAACCTGAGGCATCAGACCAATACATCAGTTTTACCATATAGTGAACACAGTGAATAAAATATCTCAAAAACAATAGTGCAATCGCACTTTTATTTTGCAATTTTTCCGCATTTTTTTCTGTTTTTCAGGACACTATATGGCAAAACTCAGGGTTTCATTTAAAAGTACAGCTTGTTCCACAAACAACGAGCCCTCACATGACCAGATTGACTGAAAAATAAAAAAGTTACGTCTCTTGGAAGAAGAATGGCGAAAAAAACAGAAAGCGCAAAATCGGACAGTCACAAAGAGGTTAATCTAATAGCCAACCATTCTCCTGGCACCTGCGTTCCATTAGGCCCCTCATTCTCCCGTGTGAAGTCTTGCTAGGACGAACTGATTTAAATAGTCTTTTTAGTCTTTTTAGGCCAGGACCAATACCTACCATACTCCTGAGGGCACAACAGACCTTCGATCTCACAGGAGATTTCATTGTGTTTTCAATCCAGGAGAAACTGGATGCCTCCCCGAACGACCGGACTATATGATCCTCTACATGCAGGATCCCGCATGTCCGCAATCATAGGGGTGACCCTTAGGGTCGATAATTAAGGTATCTGGTTTTGGGCTTCTTCTCTGTAGTTCCTACTGGGATCGCTCCTACCCTTCCTCCCTCATACTGTCCTTTTTATATGCTACCCTCCTCCTCTTATTTAACTCCCAAACTGCCTACCCAGGTGCCTAAGCCAAATGGCGGCCATTTAAACAATGCACATTTACATTAGAATATATTAAATATAACCCTTCAGTGTGCTGGCTACTTCTGCAGGGGTGGGTGTAGCCCTGACCCCCCTACACAGGTAAAATATGATAACCACGATTAACCTGCATTCTGCACATTGAAGATGTGATGAGACAATGACTGACCCCTCTCATTTTTTACATCATATGACCTCTTATTTTTGGGAATCTGGAAGTAAAGTTGGCTGAACGTACCATTCTCAGCCTAAAACAATACCATCTGTTATCTGGTGATATTAGATTTTATAATATTGGTCAGACTCCAAGGTGAAATACATCAAGTGATGAATATATAGCTGTATCCTGTTTGCTTTTCAGCACATTTTTTGGGTCATTAGGATCATGGTTGGTATGCCAAATAATATATAATGGACCATCCATGCCACTGAAAAGCCCATTAACAGGACATTGTTCTATAACCTTCAGGCAAAGTAATGAAATACCGTTAAATTGTACATAACATCAACTCTGGTCTAAACATTTCTTTTCCTTTAGGACTGAACGGAGCCACAATAAAGAACTCTCAGACTTTGATGTGACGTTACTGTATTTCCATATAACTCCGATATTTCATGGAGTTTTTTTTAGCTGTTGGATTCCATATAGATTCAACAGAAAAAAAGCCTATAATTGCTCCATCAGATTTTTCCAGGTTAAAATATCCCCATACTACTACACCAGATAGAGCGTCCCCTAGAGGCATGCACTAGTGCATGTCTGTGGCTCCATGGAGCAGAACTGGAAGGACTTCATGTACATCCATACTACTTCCTTCATAAAGCTCTTCCATCTTTAGAAGGCCCAATACAGACGCTACTTGCTGCCACCACCAATCATTTAAACAAGCAGATTGGACACCTGTTACAGGTAGCGAATGGCTCAAGGGATGCGGATTATAGAGCAAGAGGGACAAAGCTATTCAAATTTATAGATTTAATCCAAAAAGTAGGCAGTGTATATAAATATATACAAAAAATGTTACAAAGGAGACAAAAAATACAGTGTATACAGTTACATAAAAATGGATAACAAAAGAAAAGTAATAGACCCGATGCCATGGAAATGGCGGAGATCTATGGAGGGAAGAACTCCAATGAAATATGGAACAGTTCTACAAAGACATGTATCTCCCTGCATTAAACAAGGCGTCAACTCCCACTTCTGTATTTATTAAAAAGCAGTCAGTCCATAATACCTCTATTTACTGACCGCAGATGGGCCTGGTTATGGGATGAGGCTGCAATGCCTAGAAAATTATGTCATCCCCAATGGAGGTCCCACATGGAAGATATCGTGGTCACGTATCCTATCAGAATTTTACCTTTCTATAGATAGGAAATATGATGGTTATATAGAAAAAAGACCTAGCTCCATCAACTGCAAGTCATTCAGCCCTTTTTTAAAAGCTGTTATAGTGTCTACCATTACTACCTCTTGTGGTCGGCATTCCACAGTCTGACTGCTCTAACTGTAAAGAACCCTTTCCTAATTAGCTGCTGGAATCCCCTTTCTTCCACTCACAATGAGGGCCCCCTGATCCTTAGTATTGTCTTTTGAAGGAATAACTCATGTGCCAGTTCTTTCTTATTGACCACACATGTATTTATATACATAAATATATATCTACTAGAAGGTGGCCCGATTCTACGCATCGGGTATTCTAGAATTTACGTATTGTGTAGTTAATGTATGATTTGTGTTATATATATATAGATGTTGTTGTGTGTAGTTGCCAGTATTTGTGTAGGGCGCTGTACATGTTCTGGGTGTTGTCTGGGTGTGGGGGGTGTGAGAGCGGTGTTGTATGTGTGTTGCGTTGTTTGAGGAGCGCTGTGTGTCTGCAGCGTTCTGTGTGTGGTGCTGTGTGTGTTGCGCGGTTTGTGTGGGTGTGGAGTGCGTATGTGTGTTTTGGGGGAGGTATGTTTTGTGCAGTGTGTGTTGCGCGCTATGTGCGTATATTTATGTATGCCGCGGTATTTGTGTGTTGGGTGTTGTGTGTGTGTGCGGCGTTGTCTGTGTGTGTGGGTGTCTGTGTAGAGCGGTGTTTGTGGTTCCCAGTGTGTGGTGTGTTGTGCGGTGCGTGTGTGGCGGTGTGTGTGTGTGTTTTGGGGGGAGGTGTGCAGCCCCATCGTGCTCCATCCCCCATGCTGCGCACCCCCCATCGTACACCTTCCCCCATGCTGCGCACCCCTCATCAGCCTACCTCTCCCAGCCTCCCTCCTCCCAGCCTCCCTCAGCATCAGCCTCCCTCTCCCAGCCTCCCCAAGCATCAGCCTCCACCAGCATCAGCCTCTCTCCTTCCAGCCTCCCCCAGCATCAGCCTCCGCCAGCATCAGCCTCTCTCCTTCCAGCCTCCTCCAGCATCAGCCTCCGTCTCCCAGCCTTCCCCAGGATCAGCCTCTCTCCTCCCAGCCTCCGTCCTCCCAGCCTTCCCCAGCATCAGCTTTCCCCTCCCAGCCTCCCTCAGCATCAGCCTTCCCCAGCATCAGCCTCTCTCCTCCCAGCCTCAGCCTCTCTCCTTCCAGCCTCCCCCAGCATCAGCCTCTCTCCTTCCAGCCTCCCTCAGCATCAGCCTCCCCTTCCCAGCCTTCCCCAGGATCAGCCTCTCTCCTCCCAGCCTCCTTCCTCCCAGCCTCCCCCTCCCAGCCTCCCTCAGCATCAGCCTTCCGCTCCCAGTCTCCCCCAGCATCAGCCTCCCCAAGCATCAGCCTCCACCAGCATCAGCCTCTCTCCTTCCAGCCTCCCCCAGCATCAGCCTCTCTCCTTCCAGCCTCCCTCAGCATCAGCCTCCCGTTCCCAGCCTTCCCCAGGATCAGCCTCTCTCCTCCCAGCCTCCTTCCTCCCAGCCTCCCCCTCCCAGCCTCCCTCAGCATCAGCCTTCCCCTCCCAGTCTCCCCCAGCATCAGCCTCCCCAAGCATCAGCCTCCACCAGCATCAGCCTCTCTCCTTCCAGCCTCCCCCAGCATCAGCCTCCCCAAGCATCAGCCTCCACCAGCATCAGCCTCCCTCGTCCCAGCCTCCCCCAGCATCAGCCTCCCCCTCCCAGCCTCCCCCAGCATCAGCCTCTCTCCTCCCAGCATCAGCCTCTCTCATCCCAGCATCAGCCTCTCTCCTCCCAGCATCAGCCTCTCTCCTCCCAGCATCAGCCTCTCCTCTCTGTCCCCAGCATCAGCCTCTCTCCTCCCAGCCTTCCCCAGCATCAGCCTCTCTCCTCCCAGCCTCCCCCAGCATCAGCCTCCCTCTCCCAGCCTTCCCCAGGATCAGCCTCTCTCCTCCCAGCCTCCGTCCTCCCAGCCTTCCCCAGCATCAGCTTTCCCCTCCCAGCCTCCCTCAGCATCAGCCTTCCCCAGCATCAGCCTCTCTCCTCCCAGCCTCAGCCTCTCTCCTTTCAGCCTCCCCCAGCATCAGCCTCTCTCCTTCCAGCCTCCCTCAGCATCAGCCTCCCCTTCCCAGCCTTCCCCAGGATCAGCCTCTCTCCTCCCAGCCTCCTTCCTCCCAGCCTCCCCCTCCCAGCCTCCTTCAGCATCAGCCTTCCCCTCCTAGTCTCCCCCAGCATCAGCCTCCCCCTCCCAGCCTTCCCCATGATCAGCCTCTCTGCTCCCAGCCTCCTCCAGCACGCCGTGCTCCTCTGCCGACACTCACACACCCGATCGCATCCACTCACACACACCCGATCGCATCCACTCACACACACCCGATCGCATCCACTCACACACACCCGATCGCATCCACTCACACACACCCGATCGCATCCACTCACACACACCCGATCGCATACACTCACACACACCCGATCGCATACACTCACACACACAGACACTGACGATATCGCACATACGCGCTCACACTCACAACATCCGGAGATACCACATGCCTCTGGCCATGTGATCCTCCGTCAGGTCCTGGAAGGTCACAACAGCACAGTATCGAGGCCGAGAAGCAAGCGATATCGCCGGATGCTGTGAGTGTGTGGATGCGATGTGAGGTGTGTGTGAGGTGTGTGTGAGAGTGATCTGATGTGTGTGTATGTTTGTGTGTGTGCTGTTATGTGTGTGCGTGTGGATCTTCCGCAGGACCTTGATGCGCTTGTAACCATGCGAGCATGGTTACCAACGTATCCACACCACTCCCGTGCGAGCGGGTGCCGGGTGGGGGGGCGGGGGGGGATGGGGGTGGAGTACAGTACTCACCTCCGTGACAGCCGTGTCAGTTCGGGGAATGCACGGGGGAGGGAGGGGGCGGGGCTAGAGCTAGCGTGCATTGCGTGAGGGGGGCGGGGCGTGGCGTGGCCGAATTGCCAATGCCTGTAGGGTGCCGGGGCGAGAGGCCAATCTGTGGGGGGGGCGGAGCCTGGGCGAGCGGCTGGCCAATCCGTGTGGGGGCGCAGCCTGGGCGAGCGGCCAATCCGTGTGGGGGGGGCGGGGCCATGGCGAGCCCAGCGGCCAATCAGCTTTGTGTCACCGTAAGGACACAATTTTGGAGCATGACAGACAGACAGATAGACAGACAGACAGACAGACAGACAGACAGACAGAATAAGGCAATTATATATATATAGATATAAATGAGATCTCCTCTAAGAAGTCTTTTTTTCTAAGCAAAACAAATCCAACTTTTCCAACTTCTCATCATGTGGGAGGCCTTCCATCCCTTGTAGTAATCTAGTTGCCACTTTTGATCTTACTGTAATTTCTGAATATCCTGTTTAAAATGTGGAACCCCAAATTGGATCCCATATTCCAGATTTGGCCTTACAAGTGATTTATAGAGGGGAAACAATACATTGGGATCACGTGATTTAATCTCTCTTTTTATACACCCTAAAATCTTTTTTTTTGCAGCTGCTTGACATAAAGTGCTGCTGCTCAGCTTACTTGTAACCAAAATACCCTAGTCTTTCTCCTGTTCTGCAGTCCCACGGATAATTCCATTTAATGTATACGCAGCAAGAGGATTACTCCGTCCTAGGTGCATTACTCTACATTTATCATCATTAAATCTCTTTGCCAAGTGTCTGCCCATTCATATATTTTATCCAGATCATTTTGTAATATTGTACTATCAAGGTCAGTTTTTAATATCCTACATAGTTTGGTGTCATCAGCAAAGTCTAACAGAATACTCTCAATCCGATCCACAAAGTTATTATATGATGGTATGTGTATTGTGCGCCATCTACCCGATATTAATTTGGAGCTCACGCTCAGGTCACACAATTAAACAACATGCATTGTATTCCCCTTGGCATCACAATACCTAAAATATGTTTACCATAACTGTAGGATCTACGCTTTCCACAAAAAAAAAAAAAACATTCATAGCTAAAAAACTGATGCCTGTCAGTCTACTGCATTTCTTTGAAGAGGGAAAAGAGCTCTCCACCAAGGGGTGAATTTTCTCACCTAACGGCCTTATCCACAGACTTTGCTTTGGCTTACCAGCAGATAACCAGTTCAATTACCTGTTCACACCAGGTGTCCTAGCTCAATGAAGGCTGAGCAGGGCTCAGATGTTAGTTTGCAAACTCTTGTTTTACTTCCAAATTATGATGAAGCCATTTTTTAATAAACCGATCCTCTCCTACCATTAAATCATGACAATGGGTATAACCAGAAAGCTGTCTAAGACCTTTGCAACCTTATTGTTGCAAAACATACTGATGCCATTGGTTACAGATGAATTTCTAAACAACTGAAAGTTCCAGAGAGCAGTATTGGTGCCATAATCCAGAAGTGAAAAGAACATAATTTCACCATAAACCAGCCATGACCAGGTGGTCCCAGGAAAATTTCAGACAGTGGAGGGAAAATAATTATCAGAAGAGCCAAGGACCATAGCTACAGAAAGACCTGAAATCATCAGATAGAAATGTTTAATACACTTAACCTACATGGCCTTCAAGCACACTCACAACACAAAACTTTTTTGCTGAACAAAAAGCAGGTTCAAGTGAGTTTAAAAAATGCTCAACAACAGTTAGACAAGCCTGTGAAATATTTAGAGAATATATTCTGGTCAGATGAGACCAAAATTGAACTCTTTAGATGCCATAACACACTGTTTGGAGGCCAAATGGCAAATCACCCCAAAACACCAACAACAGTGAAGTTTGAATATGAGAACATCATGGTGTGGGGCTGTTTTTCAGCATAGGGCACTGGCAATCCTCATGTGATTTAAAGGAAGGATGAATGGACAAATGTACTGAGACATTCTTGATAAAAAAATATACCATCATCTACCAGGATGATGAGGATGATACGAGGGGGGACATTTAAGCAAGACAATGATCCCAAACACACAGCCAAGGGAACTGCCAAGTGGTTTCAGAGTGTCTCGGGTGTCTTTTGTGAACCCAGGGAAGCCTATTCTGGCCCTAAGGCTAGGGCCTCTGTGCTCACCCTAAGGCTATGTGCACACTAGAAAAAGGATTTTTCTTGAGAAATTTCTTAAGAAAATGTCTTGAGAGTGAAGGATTAGCGCACCTGCGTTAAAAAACGCACCAAAAACGCACCTGCGTTTTTACCGCGATTTGGTGCGTTTTTGGTGCTTTTTCGGTGCGTTTTTGGTGCGTTTTTACCGATGGTTGCTCCCTGCGTTATTGTGCCATTATCTATGGTAACTAACGCAGTTAGCTGCAGAAAAGAAGGGACATGCTCATTCTTTTTCTTAAGAAAATCTACAGAAAGAATTTTCTTAAGAAAAAAACGCAGTGTGCGCACAGCTAATTTTTTTTCCCATAGGTTTTGCTGGGGAATGTCTGCAGAAAGGTTACAAGAATTTCTCAAGAAACTTCTGCAGCAAAAACGCACCAAAAACACAGGTAAAAAACGCAGTGTGTGAACACAGCCTAACACCCGGAGGTACCCTTAATGGTAAGGAGGTCCAAGCCTCAACCTGGGCCCTATCTCCTGTCCTTGTCCCTGATGTTATGACCCCCTCCACAACCCAGCATCTGGGGGGAATGATCACAAACAGGAGACTACCTCTACCAACAAAAACAGACAAACAGGGGTAACAACTACTACAATAACTCGTACACACGGCACTCATACACAATTGAGCCACTAAAAGTGCACGAGGGAAAAACAACATAAAAGGGGAAAAAAACAGCCTAAAGGGTTACTTCCAAACCAAAACAAACACACCTGAAAATGCTGCAGCAAAACCCAATGCTGCAACCAAAAGCACAACTGAGGGAGAGTAACAACAGCTCCTTCCACCTCCTGGCTCAAGTTCCAAATGATCGGAAATAACCGGTACACTCTGGTGGAAGATGAGGGTATTTATAGGACCTGGGAATGGTCCAAATGGAAACATCTGATCAGGAGTCAGGAGCTGTTGGAAGGAAACCTGTTATTAACGCTCTCTTCCCCAAAGGAAAGGGAATCCATTTAACCTCCAATACCAAAACCTGCAACAAAGGAAAGTCTGTGACACAGAGAAAGAAAATAAAGCTGCCCAGCAGGTCACCTGGCCTGAACCCAATAGAAAATTTATTGAAGGAACTAAAGCTCAGAGTTCAAAGAATAAGCCCACAAGTCTTCAGGATTTGAAGAGTGTTTATCTGGAAGAATTGGCCAAAATCACACCTGAGCAATTCATGTGTACCGCCCCCATGCCAGCAGCCGGCGCTGCTCGAATCCGGATCCGCAATGTGGCTCGAGGGATTCTACCGGGCCCGGGGGTCGCGCGGATACTTCAACTAAAAGGGGACGTATTTGTACGGGATTTGTTGTAAACTGTCTGTGACACCACCCACGGTGTGTGGTGAAGTGTGGCACCACCGCTGCTGCTGTGGGTCTCCCAAAGGGTGATGGGATGGCAGCTGGATATTAACCCCTCTGTGGGTAGGGATGGATGTCCCGGGGACCAGTGTCTCTGTGCTGGGGATGGTGACTGCAGGGGCCGGCGCGTCCGTTCGGACTGGGGGAGGTCAGGTTACTCACGGTTGAAGAAATCACACAAGTCAAGTGGTAAACTAAGAGGATGGTGGCCAGCCGCCGCGGTCGGGTGTATCTGGTCCCATACCCGGGCTGATGATCCGTATCACTTCCCTCTGCACTCAGTGTGTAGTGTGTTGGACCTCCGGCGTAAAACACGAGAGTCCGCTCCCTGTTCTTTCTGTTGGGAGCCTTGCCCACTGACGCTGACCCTACGGGATTTACCGGGCCCTGGTGGATGCCTTATCCCTTTTAGTGGGTGGTTGTCTGCTTTTGCGACTTTGGTTGGGACAGGACCTATAATTCTGCCCACAATTGGCTAATTAGCCAGGCCGTTGGTTCCAGTCCTGGCTTCAGGGTCCAAGTACTCCCGCTGTGCACAGTTTGCGGGTTGGTTCTCGGGTGTCGGTACCGGCGGGCTCCAACCCTGTCCCGGTCCAACTTGGATCTCCGACAGCTGTCTTCCTGTCTTCTGCAGACACGGATCACCGTCTGCCACCTAGCCAAGAACTCCGGGGCTCCGACCCCGACGCCTTTCCTTTTTCAATCGGCACTTTCCTGGAGCTATTCTGCTCCCCTCCTGAACTTCACTCCTCCACTCTCTCCCAACTCCTCTCAACTCAACTCCACTCAACTAACAACTGACTGCTTTTCCTCCCGCCAGTTCTCTAGACCCCTAGGTGGGCGTTTCTCATCTGCCTGGTCCGGCCCACTGGTGTGTCTGTCCTACTCTAGGGGGGGTGACTAGGGTTTCAGGTCGGCTATGTGTAACCCTGTGTGGGAAGGTGTCTGACACCTGGTTTTGCCAGGGCGTCACACATGCAACTGTTATGCCTGAGCCCTACTACTTACACATGGATGAACAAACCAGCCTGAACATGGAGATTGGCACCCTAAGATTAAAAACTAATATTCACACTCAATTTCAACTGACTCTGAGTACCCTTAACTGCACCCTCAACTATAAACAAAGTGTTACACTAAACAATAATTAACATAAAAGAAGTGCACACATACAGAGGGGGAGACACAGGGCTAAAAACGTATCCAGGAATATAGCCAGCAGTGAATACATGTGTATAGTGATAGGGAAACAAACAAAGAAGTGAACATATGTGACGCCCTGGGCAAGCCAGGGGTCACAGGTAATGACATCACCACACCCTACACCCCCGATAGGTACACCAAAGCTAAACCTTAAATCCTTGTTGCCTTCCTCCAGGGCCTGATGTCCACACCAGGGGGTGGGCCAGGCGGTTGGCTCCGCCCACCGAGGAGTTCACAGTCCTGGAGGCGGGAAACGAGGCAGATGAAGTTTGGAGTTCAAAGTGAGAGGAGAGGAAAGGAGTACAGGGAGAGTAGTGACAGTTGGAAAGCCTGAAGTTGGTCCGGGTGTGTGCCCCGGACTGAGACAGCAAGGTTAGCAGACGGCGGTGACCGTCTGCAGTGGAGGCTGATCAGAGTTGCCGAAAGGACTGCGGACGGGTAGTGGCCCGGCGGTACCGGACCGGTACACAAGGAGAAGCCAGCACCAGTGGCAGGGGCCTTTCGGATCCCGGCAAGGCTAGGAGTCGCCGTGAATTTGCCAAATCCGTCAGTGAAGGGGACCTCCTGGGTCTCCAAACAACTAAGTCCCGATTGAAGGCAACAGTCCAACCGTATGCGAGAGACACCGCCACCGCCAAGGCACCAGTTTCTCAGGGCCATCGCCTGCGGGTAAAGAGGGGCTCCTCCGGCCCATATCCAAGTCGGGGAGCGGGTAACCGGTGGTAATCCATCGCTACCAACAGTGAACTTAGGTGCAGGAAAAGTGACAGTCACCGTTAACTACCGGGGAAAAGCAACAGCAGCCGTCCGTGGGAACCGTCTTTCCAGCCGTGTGTTTTACCGAGAACTGTGTCATCGTCTCAGGCTGAGTGAGTTCCACCGTGCCGTGAGGCACAGCGCTGCCCCCACGTCCCTGCACCTCACCAAGCTCTGCACCGGCCCTGCCATCCCTCATCCTACACCTCATCACTGGGCCCCGGGACAACCAACCCCTACCCACGGAGGGGAGAAATAACAACAAAGCTGCTCCCTGTCACCGCTCCCGGGATCCCCATACAGAACAGCGGTGGTGTCCACACAATCACCACAACCGTGGGTGGCGTCACAGACAATAAACAATCCCAAAAACCAATCCCCTTTCACTCACGGGCGAGGAGCGCCACTCGAGTCCCCGGGCTCCGGCCCATCGCTCGAGCCACCGAGCAGCAGCAGGCCGCTGCGGCAGCGGCGGCCGGACCCGAGCAGAAGGGAGAGCGCTGCGTCCCCTCCTCCGCCCGCGACACACACCTGCATAGAAATAAAAAGAAAAGGAAAGACAATAGGACCATCAGCAATAGGATAGAGTCAAAACAGGCTGTGGTCCACCCGAGGTCACTGGATTGAGCCATGGAATTAAGCCATGACAGCGACTAGATTCTCCATACAGGAGGTGTCTTGAAGCTGTCATCACCAGCAAAGACTTTTGTACAAAGTATTAAATTAATTTTAGTAAACGTGTTCAATAGTTTTTTATGAACATCTGTGGTTTGATTGCTTGTGCAGATTGAATAGGAACTTGTTACCAATATTTGGTGAGAAATTCATGTCAACAACACCTTTAAAAATATATTTACTTGAATAAGGCAAGAAAGGGAATAAAACAGGAAAGGGAGATGGTCAATTGCCTAAAGGCCGCTTCACACGCTACGACATCGCTAAAGCGATGTCGTTGGGGTCACGGAATTTGTGACCCCACATCCGGCCGCGTTAGCGATGGCATTGTGTGTGACACCTATGAACGATATTGAATAGTTGCAAAAACGTTCAAAATCGCTAATGACTGAGGTTACCCGCGGCCACCGCTGCATCCACCGCTGGATCCAGTGAAAGCGGGTAACCTCAGTGACAGATCAGCTGATCGCGCGGCTGTCTTCATTAGCTGTGTGGAGGTGACCGGAGCGGCTGTGTCTGCTGCAGCTCCAGTCACCTCCATGCAGCAGCGCTGGAAGCGACGCTGGAGCATCCTGGCTTCCGCCGGACATGGAGGGCTTTTTGGGGCTGATTAAAGTGGTTAACCAGGGTATATGTTTGTGTTTTTTATTCCTAATAAATGATTTTTTCGGGTGTGTGTGTTTATTTACTGTAATTTACAGATTAATCATGGAAGGTGTCTCATAGACGCTTAACATGATTAATCTAGGAATTATTGGCAGCTATGGGCTGCCAATAACTCCTTATTACCCCGATTTGCCAACGCACCAGGGCAAATCGGGAAGAGCCGGGTACAGTCCCAGAACTGTCGCATCTAATGCATGCGGCAATTCTGGGCGGCTGTTGGCTGATAATGTTAGGCTGGGGGGCTCCCCATAACGTGGAGCTCCCCATCCTGAGAATACCAGCCTTCAGCCGTATGGCTTTATGTGGCTGGTTTTAAAATTGGGGGGGACCGCACGCCGTTTTTTTTAATTATTTAATTATTTATTTCACTACACAGTATAGACACGCCCACCGGCTGCTGTGATTGGGTGCAGTGTGACACCTGTCACTCAGCGTGGGGGGCGTGTCTCACTGTAACCAATCATAGGCGCCGGTGGGCGGGGTAAGCAGGGAATACGAGATTGTTTAATGGGCGGCCGGCTTTTTCAAAACAGTAAAATCTGCCGGAGCAGTGTGAATGCCGTGCAGCGCCGGAGATCGGGGATCGGTGAGTATATGAGAGAGGGCTGCTCAATTCAGTTACTCAGGAGTTTAGCGGTCACCGGTGAGTCCTTCACAGGTGACCGCTAATCAGGACGCGACACAGACAGAGCCGCAGCATGACCATGAAGTCGGGTGAGGTTCACCCGAGTTCATTCTGATCGTGCGGCTCTTTCTGTGTCTGCTGTCATCTGCCATTCAGCTCTGCTACATGGCTGTCTATGTCTGCTGTCAGCGGCCATGTAGCAGAGCTGAATGGCAATGACATAGTAAAAACGCATCCCTACACATTACACACGCTTGGCAAGTCAATAAAAAAAAAAAAAAAAAGGTGCCCAATGCATACGTCACAGAACACATGATCTAAAGGATCGCACACAAAATTGATCAATTTAACATAGACTACTAACGCTCGTGTGTCAGCAAATGAACGACCTACGTGCAATCTCATTAGATCGCATATGCGACCTGGGCGTGTCACATCGCATACGAGATCGCATACCTAATTGTAAGGTGTAAAGCTGGCTTAAGGTAATCTTTTCTGATGAGTCTAATTTTCAGCTTTGCCCAACACCTGGTCGTCTAATGGTTAGACGGAGACTAAAGGGGGCTTTACACGGTAGCGATATCACTAGCAATTTGTAGCGATAGCAAGCGTGTAAGTACCCGCCCCCGTCGCGCATGCGATTGTTTGTGATCGCTGCCGTAGCGAACATTATCGCTACAGCAGCGTCACACATACTTACCTGGTCGTCGTCGTCGCTGTGACTGCCGAACAATCCCTCCTTCAAGGGGGAGGGACGTCCGGCATCACAGCGACGTCACCGCAACGTCACTAAGCGGCCGGCCAATCAAAGCGGAGGGGCGGAGATGAGCAGGACGTAACATCCCGCCCACCTCCTTCCTTCCGCATTGTGGCCGGCGGCAGGTAAGGAGACGTTCCCCGCTCATGCGGTGTCACACATAGCAATGTGTGCTGCCGCATGAGCGATGAACCACCTGGATAAACAACCCTTACCGATTTTTGCGTTTGGGACAACCTTTCCATGGTGAACGATTTTCACCATTTTTGAGGTCGCTTAAGGTCGCTGGTCAGTGTCACACGCTGCGATATCGTTAATGACGCCGGATGTGCGTCACTAACAACTTGACCCCGACGACAAAACATTAACGATATCGTAGCGTGTAAAGCCCCCTTTAGAGAGTTGTTCTTGCACCCACAGTGAAATTTGGTGGAGGATCGGTGATGATCTGGGGATGCTTCAGCAAGGCAGGAATTGGGCAGATTAAACTTTGCGAAGGCCGTATGAATCAAGCCGCATACAAGGATATCCTGGAAAAAACAGTTGCTACCTTCTGCTCAGGCAATGTTCCCCAACTATGAGGACTGTTTTTTCCAGCAGGACAGGGGAATCAATGTGTGGATGAAGGACCACCACATCAAAACCCTGCCATGGCCAGCCCAATCTCAAGATCTGAATCCCATTGAAAACCTCTGGAATATAATCAAGAGGAAGATGGATAGTCACAAGCCATCAGACTGAGAGTCCATTGTTTTGGGATAGTGATATATCCAAACCTAAATATTTGTAGTTAGTTCCATTTTGGGGGGCTCATTTTATGCATGAGCATGTGCTGATGCTTTATCCGCGCATGCGCAGTAGCACAAAAAACTTGAAACAATTTATGACATGTTGGTATACTATAAATTCTGGATCCCCAGGAAAGAGCAATATATCACATATTCTGGGATTTTATTGAGAGCCATGAAGGAAAATCTCCCTCACTTGGAAAGAAGGGTGCACAAAGTGGGGACATCTACTGCCTGTATCCATTCTGTATCATGATCAAACGCAAGGTGGGCAAAACTCCAGTTTCATACTGACTTAAGAAGTTTAAATGCTCATGAAATTTACACACAAAGGGTTGTTTTTTTTCGTTTTCTAGTGCAAATCGGTTTAGGAAGTTTTGGTGGAGTTTTTTCTTTTCTTAAAAGGTTTTGCAGATTTTTATTTTACAAGAGTTTCTTTTCTGAAGATTTTTTTGCAATCTTTTCATAAAGGGGGCTTTACACGCTACGACATCGCTAATGCGAACTCGTTGGGGTCACGGAATTGGTGACGCACATCCGGCCGCATTAGCGATGCCGTTGCGTGTGACACCGATGAGCGATTTTGCATCGTTGCAAAAACGTGCAAAATTGCTCATCGGTGACATGGGGGTCCATTCTCAAAAATCGTTACTGCAACAGTAACGAGGTTGTTCCTCATTCCTGCGGCAGCACACATCACTCCGTGTGACACCGCAGGAACGAGGAAGCTCTCCTTACCTGCCTCCCGGCCGCTATGCGGAAGGAAGGAGGTGGGCGGGATGTTACGTCCCGCTCATCTCCACCCCTCCGCTGCTATTGGGCGGCCGCTCAGTGACGTCGCTGTGACGCCGCACGGACCGCCCCCTTAGAAAGGAGGCGGTTCGCCGGTCACAGCGACGTCACCAGGCAGGTAAGTATGTGTGACGGGCCTGGGCGATGTTGTGCGGCACGAGCAGCGATTTGCCCGTGTCGCGCAACAGATGGGGGCGGGGACCCACGCTAGCGATATCGGGACCGATATCGCAGTGTGTAAAACCCGCTTTATACACAACCTAGTTTGGAGCGGATTTCTTCAGTAGACAAATCAAAGTAGTGACATGCACTTTTATTTCTCCAATCAGGCGTTTCTGAAAACTTAATGCAGAAGAGAAAGACTGAACATATGTCCAGAAAGTCATATTATAAAAGAAATGAAAAAGAAGTTTTTAACCACTTTTTGATTAAATTTTTAGGTGGACCCACACCGAAAGGCTCATAAAAAACCCCCTCAGCATACACATTTCCAGCGGACACAGGTAGAAGAAGGCCCTGTGCAAGAAGCTCATATGGTCCCTTTGCAGACCAATACATCATCATAAGGCAAAATTTTACTGCCACGAATGTGACGGGGCAATATGGCACACAACACAACACAAGACAAGTGGTAAACCGGGGACACTTTAACAATGGTGGGCCCTAGCGCTAGTGAGGGGGAAGATGGACACCTCCTCCACTTATCCATTTACCTGCTACTGTAAACTTCACTCCTAGGCAGTCCCTATACAGGTTCCTCACCTGTCGCCGAGCAGGAACCTGAAGTCGTGACTGACCCTACAATAGTCCTGGCTAGTGAGTGGACAGGTAAGAGATGCAAGACCCACCGCTGCACTAAAACAACACACAAGTGAAAGATAAATAGGGGGAAACACACCAACAGACTGCTGCAGTCACCTCCAATACTACAGCCTACACAGCAACTTCAAGAGAGGGTTCCAACAGATCCTTACACCTCCAGGCCAAGCATCCAAATGAGTGTGAAAAGCTGACACCCTCTACTGGGAGCAGAAGGTATATCTAGGGACTGCAAGTGGTCCCTATATATATGGTAATGAGAATTATTGCTGGCAAGGGATACTGACATTAACCCTCACCTCCCCAAAGGAGAGGGAATACATTTAATTAGAGGGGTGAGCATAGCAATGGCTTTCAAGCTCTGAATCTGTCACAAGTCCCAAATGCAAAGATACAGCCGCGACATTCACCTGATTTGAGATAGAAATGTACCCCCTTATTTCTTGGGCCCATGGTGCACCAATGATATATCCACCCCTCTCTTATTTTATTACCATTACACAACAAAGTCCCTTCCTGATGATCGGTGTAAAAAAAGTTGCATTTGAGCCACTTCGATGGTTGAATGAATGGATGGAATGCCTTTCCCACATAGAGCACAAGGGTGTATTCTGTAGACAGTACATCTAGTGTCAATTATAAACCTATTAGTAGTTCAGACTATACCCAGGCATGCGGCCAACGATCACATTTATGCTACATTTCTGATTGATTTTACACAGAGAGGTCTTCAGATTTATCGTCTTAGCTTGCGCGATTTTACAATCAACTCCTAAAACCCACTTGACCACTTCCTCTAGTGAAAGGCCCATAGCATTACCTCAACCATAAACATGCCCGTACCGAGTAGGACACAGTCTGGCTTTGTAACGGGGTGTCTTTGAGACATGTTATGCCTCATTGACAGTTTTAAAACTGCTTTCATGGGCTGTTTGTTGAATCTGGCTTATGCAACGGAAGACTTACCCTGATGACAGAAGTCCGCAACATGAAAGCCGGTTTCACCGGTGAAGCCGAATTGTTAATTCAACTGCAGTTGGTGAGGACAAGTAATAAGGACCAATGTGTTCACTACTATCAAACAGGGTCTGTACATTCAGATAGGGGATTGTCCACACATAGCTTTATTGATCTCCTTAGGGGCTACTGTGTACATTTTATTTTTTCCTTTTATTTATGTAATTGTATGTTTTTTAATCTTTTTTTCTCACATTCTGAAACCCCTTCACTCCATGGCCGTTTTCCATTTTTTCCTTTTCGTTTTTTCCTCCCCTTATTCCAAGAGTCATAACTTTTATTATTTTTCCGTCAATATAGACATATGAGGGCTTATTTTTTGAAGGACGAGTTGTACTTTTGAATGACACCATTCATTTTACCAAAATGGGAAGAAAATTCAAGTGCAGTAAAATTGCAAAAAAAGTTCAATTACACAATTGTTTTTTGAGGTTTTTTTACTTACCATATTTACTATATAGTAAAAGTGACCTGGCATTATAATTTTCCAGGTCAGTACAAGTTTGTAGATACCAAACAAGTATAGTTTTTTTTATTTAAGAGGTGAAAAAAAATCAGAAATTTATAAGATTTTTTTCTTTTGTCACCATGTTCTGTGACCTATAACATTTTTATTTTCTGGGGCTGTATGATGGCTTATTTTTTTGTGCACCGAGCTGATATTGTTATTAAAACAATTTGGGGGTAGATATTCTATTTTGAGCTGATGATGTCTTATTGCAATATTGTGGTGGCCCTCAAAAATAATAACTTTGGATTTTAGATTTTTTTTCATTTCGCTGTTTATAAATTGGATTAATTTATTATATACAGTGTGTCCACCGCCATTAACTTGAGAATGGCGTCAGCTATAGGCATAGAAGTGGTGTCTAGGTATAGTAAAGTAGCCATGCGCTACGCAATGAAACCACCTCTAGCGCCACTTGGAAGGTCTCCATGAGGTATCGCTTCACGTCCCCAGCTTTGTGAGTTTTACACGTTCTAATCATAGCAGTTCTGTATGCAAGGTGTCGATTCGTATTGAATTGATGATGCCCTACAACTTTGTAATTCCCTTTTTTTCTCTATCTAGTTCCGTTTTTGAGATAAAAATGCTAACTCCGTTGTTTTCCACCAGGTGGTGCAATAAGTGGTTTCATTGTGTAACGCATGGCTACTTTACTATACCTAGACAGTGACACCACTTCTATGCCTATACCTGCCGCCATTCTCAAGTTAATGGCGGTAGACAGGATATGGGTGGACACACTGTATATTTTGATAGGTTTTAATACCAATTTTTTTTATTTGTTTCTTTTGTTTTCAATGGGGTGATTTCAACTTGTGTTTTTTTTATTTTTTCATATTTTTAATTTTTTTAAAAATTTTTTTCTTGTATTTAATATCCCCTTAGGGAACTTGAAGCTGCGATTGTCCGATCACTTTTGCTAGAGCATGGCAGAAATAATTTCCTATAAATGGTGGTTCGCAGCTGATGTTGACAGGAGGATCACGATCTTAGACACAGGGGTCATCAGCAGACTCCCAGCTGTCATGACAGGCCATTGGCGCTACGCTATCATGTCATGGGTGCGCCGATAGGAGCTTGGAATGGCACACTCCCTGGCGGTGCATGTTACAGCCTGCTGTCAGAGATTGATAGCGGGATCTGACTGGTTAACACCCTTGGGCAGATCTCCGATCTACCTGCGGCTGTTAGAGGCGCATGATGGCTGATTAGCTGCTTAAATCAACTATCATGTGCAGGGAATGATGAAGGCTTGGCGTGCGAGCCCGCATCAAAGCAAATAACATAACATAGGATGTACCAGCGGGATCTGACTGGTTAACATACTTGAGCAGATCTCCGATCTACCTGCGGCTGTTAGAGGCGCATGATGGCTGATTAGCTGCTTAAATCAACTATCATGTGCAGGGAATGATGTAGGCTCGGCGTGCGAGCCCGCATCAAAGCAAATGACACAACGTATGATCATATGTCATAACGGCGTTTAAGGAGTTATCCAGGTAATAACAATATTTTTTTTAAAAAAAGTCTTAATTACCGTAGATATATATCAATATACAGTGCTCAGCATAAATTAGTACACCCCCTTTGAAAAGTAAGATTTTATTCAATATCTCACTGAATACAAGAACAATTTCCAAAATTGTGACGAGACTAAAGGGGGCTTTACATGCTACGATATCGTTAATGTTTTGTCGTCGGGGTCAAGTTGTTAGTGACGCACATCCGGCGTCATTAACGATATCGCAGCGTGTAATACTTACCAGCGACCTTAGGCGACCTCAAAAATGGTGAAAATCGTTCACCATGGAGAGGTCGTCCCAAACTCAAAAATCGGTAAGGGTTGTTTAGCGTTGTGGTTCATCGCTCATGCGGCAGCACACATCGCTATGTGTGACACCGCATGAGCGAGGACCGTCTCCTTACCTGCCGCCGGCCGCAATGCAGAAGGAAGAGGTGGGCAGGATGTTTACATCATGCTCAGCTCCGCCCCTCCGCTTTCATTGGCCGGCCGCTTAGTGACGTTGCGGTGACGTCGCTGTGATGCCGAACGTCCCTCCCCCTTGAAGGAGGGATTGTTCGGCAGTCACAGCGACGCCGTCGACAAGGTAAGTATGTGTGATGCTGCGTAGCGATCATGTTCGCTACAGCAGCGATCACAAACAATTGCATGCGCGACGGGGGCAGGTACTTACACGCTCGCTATCGCTAGAAATTGCTAGCGATATCGCTAATGTGTAAAGCCCCCTTAAGTTTCATAGAACATTTTATTAACCCACAACATAAAAGTAGGGTTAGTAATATAGCTTTCAAAACAAAATCTTAAGTTTTACTGAAATTAGTTGATCCAAACATGAATACACCCCACATCAAAAACTGCTATATCTAGAATTTTGTATGATCTCCATGATTTTTTAGGACACCACCAAATCTCCTAGACCTGGAATGAACAAGTTGGTGACATATGGCAACATCCAAATTTTTCAATTCTTTGAGAATGACCTCTTTTAGAGCCTGGATGCTGGATAAACAGTGAGGCCAGCTCGTCTCTTCGGAATCTCCCATAGGTGTTCAGTTGGGTTCAGAGCAGGAGACACTTGGTGACTGAATAACTTTCACCCTGTTCTTCAGAAGTGCAACAGTGGAATTAGATGTGTGATTTGGATAATTGCCATGTTGGAAAAGTGCAAGGGCTCAAGATAAGGGACATTATACCAAGAAGGGTCCCAGGATGGAGGACATTATGCCAGGAAAGAGACATTATACCAGGAAGGGGCCCAGTATGGAGGAATTATACCAGGAAAGGGAAACATTATACTCATAAGGGGCCCAGGATGGAGGACATTATACCTGGAAAGGGAGACATTTTACCAGGAAGGGACCCAGGATGGAGACAGTGCACCAAGAAAAGGCCCATGATGCAGGATATTATACGTGGAAGGAGACAAAAGTGGGGGATATTATTACAGGAAGTGGCAAGGATGGAGGACAGTATTATAGGTAAGGACCCAGTATGGAGGAAATTATACCAGGAAAGGGATACATTATACCAGAAACGGGCCCAGGATGGATGACATTAAACCAAGAAAAGACCGAGAAAATATGCAGGATGGTTGACATTATCCCTGGATTGGGCACAGGATGGAAGACATTATACCTGGAAGGGGACAACGATGGAAGACATTATTTCAGGAAGGGACCAGGATAAAGGACAGTATTACAGGTAAGGACCCAGTATGGATTAAATTATATCAGGAAAGGGAGACATTATACAAGGAATGGGCCTAGGCTGGATAATATTATGCCAGGAAGTGACCCAGAAAATGCCCAGGATGGAGGACATTAAACCTGGAAAGGGCCTAGGACGGAGGACAGTATTACAGGAAGAGGCCAGGATGAGAACATTATTACAGGAAAGAGGCACAGGATGGGTTACATTATTTCTGGAAGCTGCAAGGATTGGGAACATTATTACAGGATTGGGGACACTGTTACATGAGAGGGCAAACATATACAGTTAGGTCCAGAAATATTTGGACAGTGACACAATTTTCGTGAGTTGGGCTCTGCATGCCACCACATTGGATTTGAAATGAAACCTCTACAACAGAATTCAAGTGCAGATTGTAACGTTTAATTTGAAGGTTTGAACAAAAATATCTGATAGAAATTGTAGGAATTGTACACATTTCTTTACAAACACTCCACATTTTAGGAGGTCAAAAGTAATTGGACAAATAAACCAAACCCAAACAAAATATTTTTATTTTCAATATTTTGTTGCGAATCCTTTGGAGGCAATCACTGCCTTAAGTCTGGAACCCATGGACATCACCAAACGCTGGGTTTCCTCCTTCTTAATGCTTTGCCAGGCCTTTACAGCCGCAGCCTTCAGGTCTTGCTTGTTTGTGGGTCTTTCCGTCTTAAGTCTGGATTTGAGCAAGTGAAATGCATGCTCAATTGGATTAAGATCTGGTGATTGACTTGGCCATTGCAGAATGTTCCACTTTTATGCACTCATGAACTCCTGGGTAGCTTTGGCTGTATGCTTGGGGTCATTGTCCATCTGTACTATGAAGCGCCGTCCGATCAACTTTGCGGCATTTGGCTGAATCTGGGCTGAAAGTATATCCCGGTACACTTCAGAATTCATCCGGCTACTCTTGTCTGCTGTTATGTCATCAATAAACACAAGTGACCCAGTGCCATTGAAAGCCATGCATGCCCATGCCATCACGTTGCCTCCACCATGTTTTACAGAGGATGTGGTGTGCCTTGGATCATGTGCCGTTCCCTTTCTTCTCCAAACTTTTTTCTTCCCATCATTCTGGTACAGGTTGATCTTTGTCTCATCTGTCCATAGAATACTTTTCCAGAACTGAGCTGGCTTCATGAGGTGTTTTTCAGCAAATTTAACTCTGGCCTGTCTATTTTTGGAATTGATGAATGGTTTGCATCTAGATGTGAACCCTTTGTATTTACTTTCATGGAGTCTTCTCTTTACTGTTGACTTAGAGACAGATACACCTACTTCACTGAGAGTGTTCTGGACTTCAGTTGATGTTGTGAACGGGTTCTTCTTCACCAAAGAAAGTATGCGGCGATCATCCACCACTGTTGTCATCCGTGGACGCCCAGGCCTTTTTGAGTTCCCAAGCTCACCAGTCAATTCCTTTTTTCTCAGAATGTACCCGACTGTTGATTTTGCTACTCCAAGCATGTCTGCTATCTCTCTGATGGATTTTTTCTTTTTTTTCAGCCTCAGGATGTTCTGCTTCACCTCAATTGAGAGTTCCTTAGACCGCATGTTGTCTGGTCTCAGCAACAGCTTCCAAATGCAAAACCACACACCTGTAATCAACCCCAGACCTTTTAACTACTTCATTGATTACAGGTTAACGAGGGAGACGCCTTCAGAGTTAATTGCAGCCCTTAAGAGTCCCTTGTCCAATTACTTTTGGTCCCTTGAAAAAGAGGAGGCTATGCATTACAGAGCTATGATTCCTAAACCCTTTCTCCGATTTGGATGTGAAAACTCTCATATTGCAGCTGGGAGTGTGCACTTTCAGCCCATATTATATATCTAATTGTATTTCTGAACATGTTTTTGTAAACAGCTAAAATAACAAAACTTGTGTCACTGTTCAAATATTTCTGGACCTAACTGTATGTCTTCACAGGATCTGGAATGCTACCAGTGCCCATACATCTTACAAACATGGAGGTGGAGGCTCAGGTCCAAATTTGCACAAGGGCCATCTAGTTATGCCAGTGACCATAGCTATTACATCTGGATAGTGTTAAAGACAAAGGCACCTAAAGCAAAGCAAAATTCTGGAGTAGGGCCCCCTCTTAACATTTATTATATTAATGTTTAGTAAACCCGGGTGCTGTTGCTATCTCTGCACCCTTTCTTATAACTACACTCCTGGAAATGAGGATCTGGTACAACATAAACAAATTAAAGAATAACCGCTGTATTAATTTTAAAGGGAACCTGTCATCTTTTTTTTGAACTTTAAGCTGCGGCCACCACCACCGGGCTCTTATATACAGAATTCTAACATGCTGTATATAAGAGCCCAGGCCGCTGTGACAACATAAAAATCACTTTATAATACTTACCTAACGGTTGCTCTGCGGTGAAATAGGGCCTAATGGGCGTTTCCGTTGTCCGATACGGGCGCCTCCCCTTTCGGCCATCTTCGTCCTCTTTCTGAAGCCTGTGTGCATGACGCGCCCTACATCATACACACTCGCCGGTCCTGCGCAGGCGCACTACAATACTTTTATCTGCCCTGCTCAGGGCAGATCAAAGTGCGCCTGCTCAGGACCTGCATGCCGGCGAATGTGGATGACGTCGGACCTGTCATGCACCGCGGCTAGAGAAGAAGGAGAACAAAGATGGCCGAAAAAGGCGGCTCCGGCACCGGACAACGGAGACACCCATTAGGCCCTAATCCACCGCAGCACGACCGTTAGTTGAGGATTATAAGGTGTTTTTTATGTTGTCACAGCGGCCTGGGCTCTTATATACAACATGTTAGAATGCTGTATATAAGACCCAGATACGTTCTGTAGGTGGCGTCTGTGTATATATGCGTGTATATGGCGTCTGTGTGAGTATATGTGTGTATATGGCTGTACGCTGTTTGTAGGTGGCGTCTGTGTATATGTGTGTGTATTCTCTCTCAGTCTCTCTTCCCCTTCCCCCGGAGAAAATGTGTCTTTATTCACCTCTCTCCAGCGATGCTGTCTCCGGCTCTGCTGTCACCCGCTCCTGACTGACGCTCATTATACTAACTGAATATCCAGTCCACAGAGGAGCTGGAAGATGGAGCAGCGCTGGGGACTTTAGTGTCGGGGACCGCATCACTGGGGACAGGTGAGTATCCAGTGTGTGTGTGCGCGCGTGTGTATGCCCTCAATGTATCGTGCCCGGAAGCTACGGCAACGTGTATGTCACTGCTATTGGTGGGGTGGGGGTTGGAGGCATACAGATCTGGTGGTGGGGGGGACTGGGGGCATACAGATCTGGTGGGGGGCCATACAGATCTGGTGGGGTGGGGGCTGGGGCATACAGATCTGGTGAGAGGGGCTGGGGGCATACAGATCTGGTGGGGGGGCATCCAGATCTGATGGGGGGGCATACTGATCTGGTGGAGGGGCATACAGATCTGGTGGTAGGGGGGCTGGGGCATACAGATGTGGTGGGGGGCTGGGGGCATACAGATCGGGTGGGGGGCATACAGCTCTGGGTACGGGCGGGCCCACGTACAGCGCTAGACCCTTGATACTGCGGCTCCTCTCCCTCCAGTCTCTTCATCTGTGGGATAGGAGCTCAGCATGTAACACGATAGCTCCGCCCACAGATGAACTTCCGTACAGAAGCAGCTGAGTGGTCAGCAGTGCACGCTGGGCTGCAGGTGCCGGGTTTAAAGCGCAGGCAGCCAGGGAAGTGCGGCTGCCGCCGACCCATACGTTAGCAGCAGTACAGAGTCAGAGCCGTTTGAAGTAGCGCACTCGGCTCTGCTCTGCTCACGTGGATAGGAGGAAGAGGTTGAGAAAGCGAGATGGGAAGATTGACTCACTGCCATGACAACGGAACACAGACTGCAGCTTCCGCTACTTGCGCACAGGCAGTTCATGCCCCGATATGCGGTAAAGTGTATGTTCGAATTGCGCCTGCGTAACTGAGTGCCGGGGTGCATGATGGAATAGGAGAACAGACAAAACTGGTGATTATGTATGTAGATATGGAGAAGGGAGGCGGAGGGAAGAAGAGGGAGGAGCTAGAGATAGAGAATTATTCCGCGGCCGGTTCTCCTCAAATGACAGTTACAGTTTAAATTTGAATCAAAGTTTCAAATTCTGAAATGATAAATCAGTAACTGTCGCTGTGCGTCAGATTATTGTGTTACTATGGAAACACATCCTTCTACTTGTCACAAGACCACATGACATGAGACAATGCGAACACAGAATATTTTTTTTTAATGCATCATTCATTGTCATTCATCCATCCATGAACTCTCATTTGTATTGACTAATGGCCCTGGCAATACCATACAAATAAGAATAAATAGGTTATATATAAAAACAACTAGTGAAAACAAAAGCAACTAAAGAATCATTACCTTTTATAATGCTAAATAGAATTCTAATTATAAAACAGAAACCGGAATTTATTTGTTATTATTATTAAAATTGTAGAAATATTTCCATTTTCTTGATTTTTGACATGTTGGACAATCACTTTTTGTTAGAAGGGTCCTGATACGATCCGCTGATCATTGGATCCGTTTGAATCTGTAGTAAGAGTTAAATTTCCCTGCTGCACCACTACAGGCGAAATAAGGCATTACATGAGGTCCAGTAAAAACATTGCGCAGTCTCTGTTTAGCAGGATACAGCAGGTTTTCCGGTGAGACATGCTCTTTGTAGGGGCTCTTTACTCTAAAATGTGAAGGTCCTAAATTTGGGACTACTAATTTATCCGAATTCACAACAAATAATATACCGTAGTATATATCAGACAATCTCTTTAAATCCAACCTTGCTCTTCACTCATGGGCAAAAGTGTTGGCACCCTTGAAATTGATCTTTCTTCCAACAGCAATTTTAAGATTTCTCCACATGTGATCAATGGGATTTAGATCCGGACTCATTGCTGCTGTGGCGCCCCAGCGGTCTGGTTGCCACATTAGTGTTCTCCCACAAAGGTCAATACTAAGCCTGGAAGCAAGAGGGAGTCCCTTGGCCAGTAATTACCTACAAACAATGCAGTTCCTACTCAGGTCAGCAGGGGGAGCTCTGACATGGTGGAGGAGTAGTGAGGTAGTGAGGAGAACTGGTTAGAACCAGCCAGGTCTGGTCTGAGTGAGTTTTCTAGTCAGAGAGTGACAGTTGACAGGAGTTCAGTCCAGTCAGGAGTTGAGAGCAGATTGCTGAGATGAGAGGAGCTTGAGTGAGGAACTGGAGTAGTGCAGATATGTGACCTGGGGTCTGGGGCTAAGATAGCTCAGCCCAGAAAAGCAAGATCTGCAGAGAGGCACAGGAGGAATATTCTGGGGAGAGCGGAGCTGAACTGGCTCACCTCACAAGAAAACGCTAAAAACCGGACATCGGAGTCCGTAGTTGCCAGGGTGCTTAAGTCCCGGTAACCGAATCTGAAGGGCAGGAGGACTGCAGGTCTCCTGGCCCCAAAACAACCAGAAGGTACAGCCGCACTTTAGGGGCCCGGTGTTGTCTCCAGCATAGTGGCATCAGTGAAGGCCCGAGGAGCCTACCATACGGGAACGGGAAGTACCACAAGTCCCAGCAGAGAGGACCTTCATCGAACTAATGCAGCGGGGTCCTGTAGAAGAGAAGAAAGCGTACGGAGAAGGCCTTAATACTCACCTGGCCAGGGAGATACTCCCAACTATTTCCAGGCCAACCGGACCCATACCACCATCTGTACCGGTCTCACGGGACTTCACCAGTTGTTGCAGAGTAAAAGGAAGGAGGTAAAGAAACTGCTGTGTTGGTCTGTTATTATCCATATCCCGGCCCCGCACCCTGAAGTCCACCAGGCTTCCAAAATAGACTTTGTAACCATGCCCCGGGGTATTGCTCCACCTGTGGGGAGCTCGATCACATCACCTGCACCATCACCAACTGCCCCAGGGAACCCGCAGCGCAGCAGCGGCCCACATAGCTGCAAAAACCACAGGTGGCGTCATGAATTTTACCTAATATTGACTATAACGCCCATCATCATCATCTCCCCTTATTAAAAGACACCGCCAGGGTCACGAAGTCGGGCCCCGCCATCGCTAACTACCCCGGACTAGTCCGGCCTGACACCAAATCCCAATCACACCTCACATCATGACCTGTCAGACACACCAGTGGGTTGGATAAGTGGAATAAGGCCACCCACCTAGGGGTCAGGCAGACTGGTGGGAGGGAGGAAGCGAGGAGTTGAGTGAGAGCCCTCAAAGAGTGAGGAGCTGGAGTAGTAGCTCCTGGGGAGCTAGACCAAGGTTGGTTCGCAGATGGTGGTCCGGGACCAGAGGAGTCGGGGACCAGTGGCAGTGACATTGGAAGGGTGCGACGGACATAGTCTAGGAGGACTGTCGGCATCCGAAACACAAAAGAACTGACCAGTACCGAACACGACGGGGTATAGGACCCTAGGTCAGGAGTAGGTTCATCCGTCCTGATAATTAACCTGGGAGGGAGAGTCTCTTTATGAACTTCCCTAGGAGCTCAGAGATTGAAGGCAACAGCTTTCCAGCAACGCGGCCCACTAAAATCCCAAGTGCCAGCCATCAAGAGCACAGCTACATTACAAATATAGTTAGCGGGGCCCCAACAGCTTCACGCCAAGAGGCCACAACAGAGAACTAACTTGTGCACGGAGTCGGCTCCGGATTACCCAGAGACACCGGTGGGAGCGGATACCTGGACGGGCTCCCCTGTAGAGACTGATGCATAGAGTCTTTGGTTTATCTTCAGTGTGAGTGTCTGCTTTATAATCCTCATCCTGCACCACGACTACCCGCAGTGAGTACCCTGGTTCCCCTGCACCCTGCGCTCCCAAACCTCTCACCAAATACCCCAGAGGCCAGGGCCTTCCCTACATGTGGAGGGACTGACACCTTGAGCTCCACACCATCTGCCCCGGTACTCCTTCCAGCAGCAGCAGTACTCTCATTACCGCAACCCGCAGGTGGCGTCACGAACTTCTCCCCTGTAAATAATCCCCCTTTCAAGGATCGGAGTGAGTGCCGAGCCCGGGTCTGGACCCCTCGAGCCATGAGCATCCCGAGTCCGAGCACCCCGGTCTGCGCCGGGGCGGCACACTTCGATGTCACGTCTGTACCGAGGAGAAAGCAAGCCAAAGTCAAAGAAGAAAGCCAATGTTAGATACCGGGAAACCATGTAAGCACAGGGGAGGGAGTGGAGGACATGGAACAGGACCGAAGTCCAGAGGACAGGGACGACCGGAGGTAAAGTCGGGAAGGAGAAACAGAGGTCAGGACAGGCAGGAGGGACGGAAGTCAGGACAGGTCGGGGAAACGGAGGTCAGATTAGGTCGGGCAGGAGAGACGGAGGTCAGGACAAACAGTTCCCGGTAGCAGAACTTCTCTCAGAAACCGTGCACGCAGTAGAGCCGGAAATATTACCGGCGGCATCTCGGAAGTAGCCACACCAAGATATGATAGAGCGATCCCTGGACTACTATATTGCTGGGCCCCGATATATGGATGAACAGTTCTGTATTATATTCTGTGATGCTACATTTCTGCTCTACCAGTGCCTCACTTCAGCCTTTAACTTTCTAATATACTCATCTCTGTCGCAATGTTATGCCCCCTCTGCTATTCCACTTTCCCATCTCTGTTCAATCACACCCCATGATTCCTGTTTGCTCCTGTCGCCTTACATTGTTCTAGCTGGATCATCCTGCTGCACCATCGTTAACTGTCCGTGCTGCACAAAAACTCCTCATCCGGAGTAAGTGCTATGAGGATCCACATCACCATGTGAAATATTACAAGCTGCAGGTGAAGCTTTGCTGTTCATGTCATGAAATGGCTTTAGTCAGGGGCTGTTAATAACAGAAGGGATTTTGGTAATGCCTCATTCACAGGAACTGCATGATCCACTTTGGCCTTCTGTGTGTATGTATGTGTCATGCATGGGTCATCCATGTGCAATCCGTGTTTTTCCGGTACGGTTAAAGGAGAAATTAAATTACAAAAGTTCTCTCATATTTTTCACCACCCACATATCACAAGGATGTCATCCATGTGCTGTATGTGTTTTTCACGGACCCTTTAGCTTGTAGGGGTCCGTGTGTCCGAGCTACCGGTTAAAAGCAGACATTTCTCACATGGACACTCGGTGGTTCACACAGACTCTCGGTCCATGCACAAACACAAAAGTGTGAAGATCACCATTGATTTTCATTACTATGCATGTGTAAGTCTCTCCGGTACATGTGAAAATAACTGTCACACATACCAGAAACAGAGACATCTGAAGAAGGCCTTTTTTACAGAAACACTTCAATTTAAGGTATCGGTGGTTAGCCTAGCTGCTTGCACTTCAATCCAGTGGCGTAGAGCCTATGGCGGAAGACCACAATGCCGTTATGGGGTCCATGAGTTAGGGGGACCTGGTACCAGCCCTAACACTGGGCCCACCCCCCGCATTATAGTAAATGGAGGACTGTGTGTGGGTCACATTTATTGCCAAGGTAGTTGAAGGTATTTAACTCAAAAATATTTCCCGGATTCGTACATTCCTTTCCCAAGAAGATGTAAAAACCCTAGTACATGCCCTTATTATTTCCCGCCTGGATTATTGCAACCTCTTGCTTTCTGGCCTCCCTTCTAACAGTCTCACACCCCTGCAATCTATTCTAAACTATGCTGCCCGGCTAATCCACCTGTCCCCCCACTACTCCCCGACCTCTCCTCTCTGCCAAACCCTTCACTGGCTTCCCATTGCCCAAAGACTCCAGTTCAAAACACTAACCATGACATAAAAAGCCATCCACAACCTGTCTCCTCCCTACATACGTGACCTAGTCTCCCTGTACGTAACCTTCGATCCTCACAAGATCTCCTTCTCTACTCCCCTCTCATCTCCTCTTCCCACAATCGCATCCAAGATTTCTCCCGTGCCTTCCCCATACTCTGGAATGTTCTGCCACAACATATCAGACTCTCACCTACCTTGACAAGCTTCAAAAGGAACCTGAAGACCCACTTCTTCCGACAAGCCTACAACCTGCAGTAACCCTCAGTCTGATATAGCGCTGCACGACCAGTTCTACCCCATCTACTGTATCCTCACCTATCCCTTGTAAACTGTGAGCTCTCGCGGGCAGGGACCTCTATCCTTCTGTACCTGTCTGTGCCTTGTATTGTCTATGATTATTGTACTTGTCCCTATTATGTATACCCTTTCACATGTAAAGCGCCATGGAATAGATGGCGCTATAATAATAAATTATAATATTTACTGTGGGGTATCATACAGTGTTTGTGGGGCACTTTTGTTGTCATCTTACTTTATGGCTGTAATGAAAGCGGAATCCAAGGGCTTCAATAGGGGGTAAATTACTTTGTAAGGGCTGCAAAGTTGTGAAGTTATCACACCATCAGCGCTCACATCCCGGGAGTGCCGACATCACCTCCCGCTTGCTGCTGCAGTCCCTATGCCTCCTTCCCGGCCCCACAATTTCCAAGTATCCACTGCACTCCTGTTGGCACCGCTGCGGTCCCCCGCGCTGAAGAGCTGATGGCCTGTTTCATCCTCCTCCTCCGTGCTTCCTGCTCTGGCATCTGGATCCCGAGGTCCACGCATGTGCACTAGGGCGTGGCCGAACTCCCCCCCTTTTTCTTAAAGTGCCAGCTTGCAGGTACTTGGTACTTAAGGCATCTTCCCCCACTGGGAGGTGCCTGTTCAAGGTGTCCCCGTAGCCTAGTCTCCCATGCTAGTTGTCAGGTCCACCATGTTATCCCGCACTACGTATTTGTTGTGACTTGGTCTCTGCTGCCGTCCTGTAGTGCCGTCTTCCCACTCGTGTTTGTCTGTCTACCTCCCGTTCCTGCAAACACCTACTGCCTGCCTGTTACCACTAGTGCAAGCCATTCCCGGATCACACCAGACTCTGCCTCATCTGTCCCAGGGTTCCAGGTCTTCGTCCTGTAGAGCAAGCTGCTAAGTTAGCGGAAACCCCCAGGGCTGCCTCCGGGGGGACACTTACCAGGGTGTGTACCTGCTGTCATCTTTGGTGGTAGTAGTGAAGATTCGGTGGCCGCCCAGGTCCGCTCCTCCAGGTCAGTGAACGGTACCTTGCTCCAGTGGACCCACTTCCACCAAGGGCGTGACAGAAATATGCTCTTCTGTGACCCAGCCGGATATTTTTTTGGGGGGGAGGGGGCACTTAGAGATTCTGCTACGGGCCTCATGATTTCTAAGTACGCTTCTGCTTCAATTGTTATAAAAAAAAAAAGTCAAGAGATGGTTAACAATTTTTAAAAAGTTTTTCCTTTTACTATCGTAGGTAGGAGGTTCTGCTAAACAGTTTAACGTTGATTGCCAGGACATGTGTTGAGAGGACAGGAAAATAAGTTACGGTACATGGTAGAAGTGGATTTTAAGTGCGGTGTTCCAAAAAGACATTTACTCAGAAAACCCTAAGTGTTCCAGTTAATAGATCCCACGCCTGTACGTGTCGCAGCTGACCCATCCCTATCAAGTGGACACCAAATACGGTGCAAAAATACCCCAAACAATCCCAGCAGGCGGCCGGTCGGCACCAACGTAGACTATAACTGTCCAAACACAATTCCTAATTTGCCTTCTTGATTATGGCGCACATCTTACAGCCTCCCGAGAGGTAAAAGACTCCTCGGACCATGCAGAGAGTTGAACATAAGTTCTATCCAGGCTCATAAAACGTAATCATAGGCTGCTCCGGCTTACACCATTGACCTACATAATTGCAAACAACTTCTATAAATGGAAAAGCTGTTAGTTAAAGTATCTAGACAGGAACGTTTTTTTTTTTCCTCTTCATAACATCTGCGTCCAGAGGGAAAGAAAAGCTATGTTTGGCCTGGCCTTTTTCCATTTTGCAAAAAAAAAAAAATCTGTCTAAGGCGAAGCGAGTTACAAGTTACATAAACATTTTTTCTCTTTTCATAAATTGGCTGCAGTCTCCGAACAATAAGGTTACTGTGGAGGGAAAACCGCAGACACGTCCCACATCTGCTGGACAAGAAGCAAATCTCAACTGTGGAATCATTCTTTGAAAATGCCAGAAAGGAAGTCCAGGGTCTTAAGGCGAGACCTTTCTGTGTTATAGTTGGAGGAGTTCCCCGCTTCGCTTTCTGTGTAGCTGGTTATAATATTAGCAACCTTTATGGAGCAGAATATCCCCGGGATGCTGATGCAAGAGAAGGAGACTTCTCAATGCTTCCTTATCTGGAAATTTTCTGTACTGGAAATTCCATGGATTTTATAGTAACTTTTTTTGTTTTATATTTTTGCATATGTTAGTTTTAGAGTTTAGACTTTATTCTGTGGCCGTCGGACGGTGGACCTGAGAACCATCTCCTATCTCTCGGCATCATTTTTATCCTTTTTAGCGTGACTTCATTGTTGCATCTAAGGGGAAAACTTATTCACCTTAGAGCCCACTACAGCTTCTCATACTGCCAGATCAGATCCCATACTTTGCACTGACGAGGGGCAATCATCCCGAAACACCGTGTCTACAAATTGGGGTTCTGATCTGGTATAAATCTTTAGTCATATGAAAAGGCTTGTTAAAGGGCCACTATTGACTCTTAAGATTGCTACTTCCAATAGGTGGCACTAGAGTTCATCTCTTTCCTCTCTGGAGAAACAATTTCATTGTTGCATGTGACGTCGTGCTAAGCCAGCAAATCAATAGAGGATGCCATCATTTAAGAGGTGGTTCCAGGGTTCAGCGGCCTCAGGTTACTCACTTGGTCGATGTACCTGGTCAGTGTCGTAACTAGAGTTTGATGGGCCCTGGTGAAAAATTTGGACCTGGGCCCCCCCCCTTATGTTGGTCAGATGTATGTATATGTATGTATACATTTAGCATTCTAAATCCTATAAAGACATATGAGTTGCCCCCCACTATGTAGTAATGTCCCCCATCCTGGCCTCCTTCCTAGTAAATATGTCCCCCATCCTGGTAAGTATGTCCCCAATCCTGGCATATATGTCCCCCATCCTAGTATATATGTTCCCCATTCTAGCCCACATCCTGGTGTGTATATATGTCCCCATTCTGGTATATATGTCCCCATCCTGGGCCCCTCCTGTTATATACTGTCCACCTCCTGGTGCCCTCCTGGTATATACTGTCCCCCTCTTAGTATCTATGTCCCCCTCTTAGTATCTATTGGCCCTCTCCTAGGGCCCTCCTGGTGTATACTGTCCCCATGCTAGGCCCCTCCTGGTATATACTGTCCCCATCCTGGTATATACATTATGCCCCCATCCTGGTAAATATGTCTGTGTTGTGTCTAATACAAAAAACAACAGCATTGTCCAGATCGTCTCTGGCTCCCACAGCACACAGCATCCTCTTGTGTAGCCAGCACACAGTTGCCGGCAGCTTTCATCGGTGTCGATGCTATTGCAACACATTACATTATTGCCATGCACTGCCCCCAGTCACTGGGACACACATGAAAGCTGCCGGCTTCTGTTTGGCCAGCAGCGTGTATTGCACTAGAGGTACCGACGGGTCTCTGCATCGCAATGCATTTTAGCTTGACGTGCAGTCTTGTACACACATCCAGCTGAAGTAGGGGCTGGGGCCAGTGGGCGGTCGTTCCGCTCCTGGACCTGGTCCTACCAAGCAATTTGCACCAACTCTAATTAATTTAAAGAGTTCATCTTTTCCCTTATCCGTTGGATAGAGGATAACTTGCTGATCACTGGGGGTCTGACCTTAAGGATCTCCAGTGATCCAGAAATCAGGATTGCCCTGTCTTGAGTGGAGTGACTGTAGACGCGCATGCTCAGCCTCTGCTCCATTTATTGTCTATGGGGCTGACGTAAAAAGCCAAGCACAGCACTCAGCAGCCCTCTAGACAATGAATGGAGTGGAGGCCAAGCATGCGCACCTTTGCTCCATTCATGCAGTGAGGCCTCCAATAGGTTGATTCATGGGCCAACATATGTTTGGTGCAACCAGGGGCCCAAGAGGTAAGGGCCCCCATTTCTACTTCCAAAACAGGTGGAATTGGATATTATGATGAGATATTGGACTGCAAAGAGCCCGTATACTGTTCTTATACAGGGGTCCTCTTGTGTCTGTGTCCATCAATGGGTTGACTAGATAAGGGGATAACTTGATTTATGTGGGGAACAACCCTTTAAAGTCTGATGTTCTGTAAAACTTCATATAGACATGTCAAAACGTTTGATATGTGAATGAAGGAGTTGAATGGCTTGGCTGAACACTGCTCTACTTCTAGGCAAAGATGGTCTCCGTAGACTTTCTATTCAGCGTATCTTCAGTTTAGTGCAACAAATGGGTGGAAGCTAGTGCTCCTTTGTTTTATCAATCAGTGGGGGTCACCGTACAGGAACCGCTGTCAGATGGCGCTCCATCCTTTATTGAGAGAAGTCACATCTACCATGGTGCCACTATCACCATCCTCACCATACTGCCTCTCCTTTGTGTCTCTGATATGAACGTCTGAGAAAGTGGTTGTAAATGTAAATGTTTTTGTTGCTTTGGGTTGATTGAACATAAAGAATACATTAATTTGACCATTCAGAGTGCCAAGATCTATCTTTATTAATAAGGTTAGGATAGGTCATCAACATGGGAGACTGACGATCGGCTGTTTACTGAGGACACAAAAGTCGTTGAACGTTACGACCTCTTCATTGATTGAATTAGTCCTTACGAAAATACTTAATAGTATTTGCCCAAAATGTTATAACTTTTCAGCTTTCATTCATTGATTGGAACAAAGCGGCAATAGCAATTAGAACGGGTACAAAATATTTCCCGCAATATAGACTATAAAAAGGCTGGAGCGCTTTAAACAGCTGGTTGGAGGGATTGTCGAGCGTTGGACTCACAATGATCTAATACTAAGCAAAGGTCAACATTTTTATTGAATGGGAACACCCCTTTAACCAGGTCTTGAAGGTCTTGAGACTTGGTGCAAATATTATGCCTTGGTCCCTTCTTTAAGACTTTACATTCACCGTACAGTGAGGTACATCTATGATATAGTTATATAACAGTGAGCCATGTTAACACACAATTATGCTGATGGCACACTATCCTGCCGGTAGCACACTATCCTGCCGGGAGCACACAATCCTGCCGGTAGCACACTATCCTGCCAGTAGCACACTATCCTGCCGGGAGCACACTATCCTGCCGGGAGCACACTATCCTGCCGGAAGCACACAATCCTGCCTGTAGTACACAATCCTGCAAATAGTAGTACACAATCCTGCTAATAGCACACAATCCTGCTGGTAGCACACAATCCTGCCTGTAGTACACAATCCTGCCAATAGCACATAATCCTTCCGGGGGAACACAATCCTGCTGTGAGTACACAATCCTGCCAATAGCACACAATCCTGCCAGTAGCACACAATCCTGCCTATAGAAGTACACAATCCTGCCAATAGCATACAATCCTGCCGCTAGCACACAATCCTGTCGGTAGCACACAATCCTGTCAGTAGCACACAATACTGCCAGTAGCACACAATACTGCCGGTAGCACCCAATCCTGCCTGTAATATACCATCCTGCCTGTAGCACACAATCCTGCCGGTAGCACACAATCCTGCTGGGGTACCACACAATCCTGCCAGTAGCACACAATCCTGCCGGTAGCACACAATTTTACCGGTAGCACACAATCCTGCCGGTAGCACACAATCCTGCTGGTAGCACACAATCCTGCCAGTAGCACACTTTGTCAGCACAACTCTACTCGCCAACATACTTACCTATAATGCCACTTTGTGTCAGCCTAACTAATGGACCTCAGGGTCTGATCTATCTCTCGCTATGCCAGGTAGCTTGATGCATTTTCATAATTTTTCCTTTCTCCCACACGCTCTTGTAGGTGATTATTTGCAGAGGAGAATTCTGCAGTCATTATGTCATGAGGTAACATAGGGACTGTGATGGATTTACACATGGTTTCACTTACTTGGAACAAAAATTTGCAAACCCAGGATGCATACAACGCATACAAGTATAGATATATAATATATTACTGTGCAACCTGAGATGTCGTGCCTTCTGATATCACAATGGTTTATATAATCGGACACGTGTATGAAACTGCTGCAAAATGGTAATGTGAAGAGGCAAAAGTGAAGGTTGGTAGGGGCATTTACCCAACATCTGGAACCTCAGCCTCACTAAGTTCCCTATTGCAGCCTTGATACTTTATTCAGAGGCACGATTGAACTTTGAGGGAAGTGTGACCTGAGTATAGACTTTTTATCACTCAAATGCCATCGAAAGGTGCTCACAAGGATGCAGTCTTCCAGAAGACTTCTCCAAGAAGAATAGGAATCGCAACCTTTTTCCAAGTTTCTAAGCCAAAAAGTCATGCAAGTCAAGGAGCAGCGGTCTCCTTTCACCTATCTATGCATTTACACAAATCATTCTGAAGTTCTGTGTCTTGGTTTGGCTTCTCTAGAAGAAGGAACCAGGTTTCAAGGAAGTCAAGACCCTGAGGGTCATTCACATCCCTGCCTAAACCCTCAATAAGAACCCCCTATGAAGACAATGAACTCTGAAATGTTTTTGTGACAAATAGCCAAGTATACACACAAGGTGAATAGTAATGTCATGTGGTGTTCTGCTCTGCACTCGCTAGGTGTCATGGCAGCGTCAAACTCTATTCACACTGATATTTCTTAGCTGTTCGGCTGGAGTCGGCTGTTTCAAGTTCACTGCTCATCAGTCCAGCAGGAGTTAATCTCTGTTGGCTTGTGAACTTCTGCTAGGAGCTCAGGTTGCTAATGATCACTCACAACCGCCTCCACCGTTTATAAGGTGCTGGATTCAGTTCCTCATTGCCGGTTATAGCTTCAGCATTGCTCCAGCGATTCCAGTCTTGTGCATGTGATCCAGTTTCTAGTGATCTGTTGTTTGATCCTGTGTGGTTGGAAATATCACTGTTGTCAGTTTATTTCCTCCCTGTATCTTATTTCTTCCTGTGCACGTATTGTCTCTCCCCTGTGTCTAATTGCAGTGTGTATGTGTTTTAGTTCTCCCCTGTCTGCATAATTTGTGGGGTTTGTCACTTCGGTCCTCCCAAGGATGGAGGAGAGAGGTTGTTAGACCGGGGTTCAAACAGGAGTTAGGGTCATGCTGGTGGTCCAGACTTTGCTACCATTGAGCGTACCTCTGGGATAAGGGACAGCACAGGGTCCCCAGTCTGAGGGCCTGTCTAGGTGCTCCTGCTTCAGTTATCCCTTCATTCCTGTGACAAATATTTAGTAAGCAGGCAAGTAATATCATAAGAGACGATGTAAGAAGAGGTAAGTGCAATCAAAGAGTGAAAGTGAAGTGAGTGCAAAATGTCCTCAATGGGATCCCATCCACAGTGGCTCCAGGCACACCAAGGTCAATATTTCTGAGACATTTTTGCACCTCTTTCTGGTTTCTGGGTTCAATTGAGCACTGATAAGAACACACATTTTACTTTATCTTAGCCAAAAGGGTACGGAGCTCCACCTCAGGAGCAAGAATAAGAAATCTTGGCACAAGATATTAGAAGATTCTGATTCTTCTTGTGGTGATCCAATCGGGTAGAGCGTCTTTAGGGCAATGCTACCGAGGAAAAAAGTGTGCGAATTAGCTCTCCTCCAGAAGGAAGTAAGCTGTCGAGTGCCAGTTGGCCAATCTGTAAGTAAAAGTCTGACTTTCGAAATATGACAAGGGTTCAGAGGATCCCCCATCATATCATATCTTATTCCCTAATCCATAAGAAAAAAAACAAACAATAAATCAGAAATTTGGACTCTCAGAAAGAAGGAACACTTTGTCCAGACCATTGGGTTACATCCAATAGAAAAAAAAATAAAGCTAACCGATCCTTTAAGTATCTGCAAAGGTTAAATTAGGTTTCAATCATTTTTGCTGCCAGATTTCATGCCTGCCCACTCTTTAGTCCAACTTTCCGACCTCTGAGTCACTGTCTGAAATCAAAACAAGCAGCTGGACCTCATAGAAGTTAGCGCTGTGAGAAAGTACGGCTCAAAATGGCTCCCATTGTTCAGGCGTAATTTTATACTGCGTGCTTAATATCCTCAACAATTCACCGAATTCTCAGAATTGTGCTGCTCTGTCAACCCTGGGAAACACAAAACCCAATGTACATTGGAAGAGAAAGTGTTACAAAGGAAAACATGAATTAGCCATTGTCTACCCTCAGCCACCAAATGGGGCGGATAGCAGACGTATATTTATAGTATACAATGGTTCAATAAACCTCAAGGTGACCCGACACGTGATGTCCATTCTTCACTGAAGAGAATACTGCTCTTACTATCTACAAATCAGCTAAGCCACTGGCGGACACAGACAGAAAGGGGCCCCTGGGCAAGAACAGTATATGGGACCTTCGCAGCCCCAGAGCTCATAAAAATGCAAAATTTCACCTGTTTTGGAGGTAGAAATGAGCCTCTTACCTTTGGGCCTCTGTACGGCCACACAGGTTGGATCAACGATACATATGTCTACCACTAAGCTAAGCCCAAGGGACAGACAAGGGTGACACAGAATAGGCAACTGCCTAGGGCACCTCGGAGAATAGCGGCACATTTTTTGGATTAAAAAGAGTTCTGAAAAAAAAGTTTTTGATCTTGTTTCTGGGTTTTTCTTTAGTCATGCTTGTTGGATATTTTGTCCCAAAAGTTTTTGATTTTTTTTCTGGGTCTTGGGTCATGCTTGTTGGATATTTTGTCCCAAAAGTTTTTGATTTTTTTTCTGGGTTTTTCTTGGGTCATGCTTGTTGGATATTTTGTCCCAAAAGTTTTTGATCTTTTTTCTGGGTTTTTCTTTGGTCATGCTTGTTGGATATTTTGGCCCAAAAGTTTTTGATTTTTTTTCTGGGTTTTTCTTGGGTCATGCTTTTTGGATATTTTGTTCCAAAAGTTTTTGATTTTTCTGGGTTTTTCTTTGGTCATGCTTATTAGATATTTTGTCCCAAAAGCTTTTGATTTTTTTTTTCTGGGTTTTTCTTGGGTCATGCTTGTTGGATATTTTGTCCCAAAAGTTTTTGATTTTTTATGGGTTTTTCTGGGTCATACTTGCTGGATATTTTGTCCCAAAAGTTTTTGATTTTTTTTCTGAGTTTTTCTTGGGTCATACTTGCTGGATATTTTGTCCCAAAAGTTTTTGATTTTTTTATGGGTTTTTCTTGGGTCATACTTGTTGGATATTCTGTCCCGAGTAAAAATAAAGGGGGCCAAAGGTGCCCAAATGGTCACTTACCTTCCTTAGTGATTGGTCATGTAGAAAAGGGAGGTGAGGGATAGAGCTAAAAAAAAAAAAAGCTGTAGGTGAATTCTACTACAGAAATGCAGGAGAGTGGAAACCTGGAAATATGAAAAGAGATACGTCTGGTGCAAAATTTAAATAAAAGGTTTGTGTAATCAGAATATAACCTATTGTTTAAATCCCGTTTTTGTTTATTTTTTCTAAATGTTTTTGTTTTTTTCTATATCATAAACTGGAATAAAAAACAACCCAAAACGATAAAATACAGTTAGGTCCAGAAATATTTGGACAGTGACACAATTTTCGCGAGTTGGACTCTGCATGCCACCACATTGGATTTGAAATGAAACCTCTACAACAGAATTCAAGCGCAGATTGTAACGTTTAATTTGAAGGTTTGAACAAAAATATCTGATAGAAATTGTAGGAATTGTACACATTTCTTTACAAACACTCCACATTTTAGGAGGTCAAAAGTAATTGGACAAATAAACCAAACCCAAACAAAATATTTTTATTTTCAATATTTTGTTGCGAATCCTTTGGAGGCAATCACTGCCTTAAGTCTGGAACCCATGGACATCACCAAACGCTGGGTTTCCTCCTTCTTAATGCTTTGCCAGGCCTTTACAGCCGCAGCCTTCAGGTCTTGCTTGTTTGTGGGTCTTTCCGTCTTAAGTCTGGATTTGAGCAAGTGAAATGCATGCTCAATTGGGTTAAGATCTGGTGATTGACTTGGCCATTGCAGAATGTTCCACTTTTTTGCACTCATGAACTCCTGGGTAGCTTTGGCTGTATGCTTGGGGTCATTGTCCATCTGTACTATGAAGCGCCGTCCGATCAACTTTGCGGCATTTGGCTGAATCTGAGCTGAAAGTATATCCCGGTACACTTCAGAATTCATCCGGCTACTCTTGTCTGCTGTTATGTCATCAATAAACACAAGTGACCCAGTGCCATTGAAAGCCATGCATGCCCATGCCATCACGTTGCCTCCACCATGTTTTACAGAGGATGTGGTGTGCCTTGGATCATGTGCCGTTCCCTTTCTTCTCCAAACTTTTTTCTTCCCATCATTCTGGTACAGGTTGATCTTTGTCTCATCTGTCCATACAATACTTTTCCAGAACTGAGCTGGCTTCATGAGGTGTTTTTCAGCAAATTTAACTCTGGCCTGTCTATTTTTGGAATTGATGAATGGTTTGCATCTAGATGTGAACCCTTTGTATTTACTTTCATGGAGTCTTCTCTTTACTGTTGACTTAGAGACAGATACACCTACTTCACTGAGAGTGTTCTGGACTTCAGTTGATGTTGTGAACGGGTTCTTCTTCACCAAAGAAAGTATGCGGCGATCATTCACCACTGTTGTCAGCCGTGGACGCCCAGGCCTTTTTGAGTTCCCAAGCTCACCAGTCAATTCCTTTTTTCTCAGAATGTACCCGACTGTTGATTTTGCTACTTCAAGCATGTCTGCTATCTCTCTGATGGATTTTTTCTTTTTTTTCAGCCTCAGGATGTTCTGCTTCACCTCAATTGAGAGTTCCTTAGACCGCATGTTGTCTGGTCACAGCAACAGCTTCCAAATGCAAAACCACACACCTGTAATCAACCCCAGACCTTTTAACTACTTCATTGATTACAGGTTAACGAGGGAGACGCCTTCAGCGTTAATTGTAGCCCTTAGAGTCCCTTGTCCAATTACTTTTGGTCCCTTGAAAAAGAGGAGGCTATGCATTGCAGAGCTATGATTCCTAAACCCTTTCTCCGATTTGGATGTGAAAACTCTCATATTGCAGCTGGGAGTGTGCACTTTCAGCCCATATTATATATATAATTGTATTTCTGAACATGTTTTTGTAAACAGCTAAAATAACAAAACTTGTGTCACTGTCCAAATATTTCTGGACCTAACTGTATAGCAATCATGCAATTCTCACATTGGCCACTAGGGCTTTTTAGACTCATAATTACTGTTGTTTCATCAAACTCACATGCCCATTAGCTGCAATTGTAGCACCTACGGGGCAAGATGTTAAGTTACTCGTCACCGGGCCGGTGATGTCGGGTCTGGGATGTCACGGGTGGCCCTGCCCAACTTCGTGGTCCCGAGGCGTACAATAAGAGGAGGATGAATGAATGGGATGTTTGTCTCGTGACCCCACCTTTTGGTACGCGGCCAGGGATTAGCCGCCACTGCGGGTGACATCTTCTAGGGCTGATGGTGTTGCAGCCAAGATGGTTCTGCTCCCCACAGGTGGCGCGGGCCCTGGGGAGGATGATGAGGAGGTCTAACGGCCGCTGCCGCCGAAGTGCCGGCAATAAGAGGCAGAGTCAGCTGCTGAGGTTCCAGGTCTTTTTACTCACTGTCCTTTGGTTACCCAAGGGTACCGGTCTCTGCCATGATGGGCTTCAGCCGATCCCGAATAAGTTAGAGGTAGCCACCAGTATTTAAAAGTGTCCTCTCCCAAGGGATGTCCCTCCAGAAGTGAGGAACCCGGGCTGAGCTTAACGCTCCAAGCCTCAGGCTCCGTGAAGAAAAGAAGAAAAAGAGTGGTGTCGTTCTGACAGACTGAAGAAATAAAAAGCCAAAATAAAAAGAATTGCAATAAATTTTGAGTGCCGGAGTTTTTTACTTTATTATTATCAGATTTTTCTCCTGAGCACCCTAAAGCTTTGCTCACCGTAAGTTGCTCCTACTTCTACCCCAAGTGGTGCCTGCCCCCAGGTAGTTGTCTTAAAGATTAGGAAAGTCCCATGCATTCTGATGGCCACCCCCCAGCCGGAGGGAGGGTACCTAAGCTGTATGTAAGGTGAAATTTGGAAACACCGGTGATTAACCCCCTCCTTACCCGAGATGAATATTACATAGTTACTTAGGTTGAAAAAAAGACCTAGGTCCATCTAGTTCAACCTTCCTTAAGTGAGGTGCAGTACCCTGTAGCGACTGAAGCCTCAGGGGCGCCACACAATGAACAGACTCTGACTTCATATTTTGTATTGAGGCATCTAATGAGTGTGTGCAAAGGTCATTGTGAAGGGAGGGGGAGGAGGTCAGCTGTGACATTGACCATTGTGATTGTAATCCTGCCTCTGATGACACAGAAACGGCTGTAAAATCTTTCATAAAGCTCTAAAATAGTCCTAGTGGCCATTGTGAATATTGCAAAATTACTTATTTACATTGATGATTTATTTTCTTTAAATACATGTAAAACAAAAACTTATTTTCTGAAGATGTCACATTCCCTTTAAATCAATCAATGACCATCTGACAACTAGCTTGCCTAACTTCAGGGACCAAGGGTGATGCGGCATATTCCGACATTTATTCAGTGAGCTTAGTGGAAGCAGATGGTCACCCAAATGAATTACAGGGTCCCATTTTAGCAATTTACTATTAGTACTGTTCTGTTACCAGTTAGGAGACTAGTGTCTATGGCTCACAGGAAAACTAGACCTAGGGCAATAACTACTTTACGTTTTCATGCACAAACTCACACGTTTTAGCAGGAATGATTGTCCCAACTCTCCACTTTCTGGATAGAAGTATTGGGCATATTTAATTTCAATATGCCTGTTCCTTTGCTCTCTCGTGAAATAAGCCATGTCTAGAGGTGTCTGCCAGCTATTTACTCCTCTCTCCCCATTGATAACAAACCTGCGCAACCTAATTGAGCATAAATATATAAGAGAGGAGGGAATCTTTGATTGATTTATCTATCTAAGGCCCCTTTACACATGGGCATAAAAAGTGTACGGGAAAAAACGGTATTAGTGTCATCAGTGCTTTCCATCAGTGTGTCATCTGTGTGTAATCAGTGTATTATCAGTGTGCCATCAGTGTGTCATCCACATGTCAGTGTGCCATCAGTGTCAACCGTGTGTTATCAGTGTGCCATCAGTGTTTTACATCAGTGTGCCATCAGTCTGTCATCCGTGTGCGATCAATGTGTCATAAGTGTGTTATCAGTGTCTCCTCCATGAGTCAGTGTGCCATCAGTGTCAATCGGGTGTTAGTAGTGTGCAATTGTATCGCGCCGTACTCGGCAGCCGAGCCGCTCGGATCCGGACCTTCAGTGGGTGGCTCGAGGGTCTCCGGACTCGGGGGTCTCGCGGTCACTTCAACTAAAAGGGGGGTTTGTGGTTTGGGGACGTAAGTATACGGCCGGAGCCGTGTTAAGTTCGTGACGCCACCCACGGGGTGTGGTGAAGGTGGACACCACCGCTGCAGTGACGGGGCACCTGGGGGAGATGTTTGGCAGCAAGTTGTTAACCCCTCCGTGGGCAGGGATGGTGGCCCCAGGCCCGTTGGGGGAGTGCTTGGCGGTGCAGGGAGATGGGCGGCCGGAGAGCACTGATGTACTCACTATTAGTATACACACGAGTCTCTGATAAACCAAGGTGATGGTGGTCGGTGCTCGCAGCCGGCTGCAGTCTGGTCCCCCACCCGGCTGGTGGTCTCTGTCTTTCTCCCGCACCTGTTTGGGATGGTGGACTACCTGCACTTGCAACTTCAGGAGTCCGCTCCCGGCTTGTGGTTGCCTTAGGAGCCCTTTGCCCGCAGACGCTGGCCCGTGGAATCTCTGAGCCGTGGCGGTGGCTTTCTATCCCCCTCATTGGGCTGTTGCCTTTAGTCGGGACTTTGGGTGGGACAGGACCTCTAGTTCTGGCCGCAATCAGTTAATTAGTTAGCCCCCAGTAGCTTCTGGACCTAGCTTCAGGGTCTGAGCACCCCCGTTTGTGCTCCGGTTTTTGTGTCGGTTCCCCGGGTCGGTACCGGCGGGCCACTACCCTGTCCCGGTCCACCTCGGTTCCACCGAGCCGTCTTCCCGGCTCCTGCAGACAGAGGCCTCCATGCCTGAGGTACCAGGGCTCCTACCCTGGCACCTGCTTAAATTGGGTTTTCTCTCCTCTGCTGGAGCTGCACACAGCTCCAGCCCACACACCTCTCCAACTTGAACTCTAGACTGAACTGCTACTTTCCCGCCCCAGGCTGTCTGAACTCCTCGATGGGCGTCTTCCAACCACCTGGTTCCGCCCCCTGGTGTGTCCATCCAGCCCTGAGGGGGGTGACAAGGGTTTATATGTTTGGCTGTATGTTACCTATGAGGGACAGGTGTAATACGGGGCCCTTATCTGTGACTACCTGGCTGGCCAGGGCGTCACACAATCAGTGTGTCAATGTGTGTTATCTGTGTGTCATCAGTGTGTCATGCGTATGTCAGTGTGTCATCATCAGTCTCAATCGTGTATTATCACTGTGTCATCATCAGTGTCAATTGTGTGTTATCACTGTGTCATCAGTCTATGTTATGTGTGTTATCAGTGTGTCAATCATCAGTGTCAACCAAGTGTTATCAGTGTCAATAGTGTGTTATCAGTATGCCATCAGTGTGTCATCCATGTTATCTGTGTTATCAATGTGCCATCAGTGTGTCATCCATGTGTTATCAGTGTACTATCTATGTGTCATCCGTGTATTATCCATGTTATCAATGTGCCATCTGTGTGTTATCAGTGTGCCATTTGATTGTCATCCGTGTGTTATCAGTGTATCATTCATGTGTTATCCGTGTTATCAGTGTGCCATCCGTGTGCCATTCGTCTGCCATCAGTCCTATTCCATTTACGATAAAGAAAGAATTACCATAAATTACAAAGCTTCTGCTATGTTAAACACGTACAAGACATGGACTTTACGTGTGCTGTACATGTTTTTCACAGACACATAGACTCGTATTAGCCCTTGTTATCCGTGCTGCTGGAAAAATACTGACATGTCTCCATGTGGTTCACACAGACACACAGTCCATGTAAAAAAACACATACAAGTGAGCAGCACTATAGATTATAATGGGTACACATGGTATCTGTGGAAAAAATGGATGCCACACGTACCGGAAACATGTACACAGGGCCGGATTATAGGCGGGGCAGGCGGGGCTTCAGCCCCGGGGCCCCCACCAAAAGAGCTTCTAAGGGGGCCCCCACCACCAGGGCCATACTTGCCACCCGTCAGCAATTTTTTTTCTTTTTTTCACACCCGCTCCCCCTCCGTAAAGACAGTCTAAATCAGCTGTGTTTTCGGGGGGGGGGGGGGAGCACCTACATTTATTTGTATCTGCGTCTCTAAGGCTAAGTTCACACATCCTGTGTTTTCAATCCGTCAGGTCCGTCAGCAACGGATCAGTCATTTTCAAGATGTCAACTGATGCAACTAATGTGTTTTTCACAGGATTCCTTTCACAGGAATCCTGTGAAAAAACGGATCAGTTGCGTCCGTTACATCCGCTGTGCGTCCGTTTTTTGACGGATCAGTCATGATCCGTCTGTGTTTGGGACAGCCCAGTGGGCGTGCCAAGCATGCTGGGCATGCTCAGTAGAGCATGACGGAATCCTGCGCTGGATTCCGTTGTAAGACGGATTACGACGGAATCCAGCACCATAGACATGCATTACAAGCTTGACGGATGGCGACGGATTCCTGCGCGGCGCGTTAATTTTGACGGCCCGAAAAACGTTACATTCTGCGTTGCTCCCCGCTCGGCGGTCAGTCAAAAACGACGGACCGCGACGCAGCGGATGCAACGCAGGGTCATCAGTCGCAATCCGTCACTAATAGAAGTCTATGGGGAAATACAGGATTCCTGCAAAATATTTTGCAGGATTCCGTAATTCCTCAAGGCTACGGATTGTGACTGATGCAAAACACAGGATGTGTGAACTTAGCCTAAGACGCAAAAACAGACTGCGGGCGCAGGACGCTGATTGACCTCGGAAGTACCATCGCCTGTACTTCCGGGGTCAGAGGTGTGCCTGCTCCCTGCTCTGCTGCGGCGTCCAGTGCTGCGGACGTCACAGCAGGACGCCGCGGACGTCACAGCAGGACGCCGCGGAGGAGAAGACCCACGCTCGCGGCCGCGGAGGAGAAGACCCACGCTCGCGGCCGCGGAGGAGAAGACCCACGCTCGCGGCCGCGGAGGAGAAGACCCACGCTCGCGGCCGCGGAGGAGAAGACCCACGCGCGCGGCCGTGGAGGAGAAGACCCACGCGCGCGGCCGCGGAGGAGAAGACCCACGCGCGCGGCCGCGGAGGAGAAGACCCACGCGCGCGGCCGCGGAGGAAAAGACCCACGCGCGCTGCCGCGGAGGAGAAGACCCACGCCACGGCCAGGAGAGGAGACTAACCGGAGCAGGAGGATGGCCGCGGCACCGGAACAGCAGCAGGAGGATGGCGGCCTATACCGGAGCAGCAGGAGGATGGCATCAGAGCAGGTAGGGGCAGAGCTGAAGAAAGATCTGTGGTGTGATGCAGAGCTGTGTGGGTGAAGCAGAGCTGTGTGGGTGAAGCAGAGCTGAAGAAAGATGTGTGGTGTGAAGCAGAGCTGTGTTTGTGTGTGTGAAGCAGAGCTGTGTGTGTGTGTATGTGAGTGCGTGTGAAGCAGAGCTGTGAGTGCGTGTGAAGCAGAGCTGTGTGTGTGTGTGAAGCAGAGCTGAAGAAAGATGCGTGGTGTGAAGCAGAGCTGTGTGTGTGTGTGAAGCAGAGCTGTGTGTGTGAAGCAGAGCTGTGTGTGTGTGAAGCAGAGCTGTGTGTGTGTTTGAAGCAGAGCCGTGTGTGTGTGTGTGTGTGTGTGTGAAGCAGAGCTGTGTGTGTGTGTGTGTGTGTGAAGCAGAGCCGTGTGTGTGTGTGTGTGAAGCAGAGCCGTGTGTGTGTGTGTGTGTGTGTGGGAAGCAGAGCTGTGTGTGTGTGTGTGAAGCAGAGCCGTGTGTGTGTGTGTGTGTGTGAGTGCGTGTGAAGCAGAGCTGTGTGTGTGTGTGTGAAGCAGAGCTGTGTGTGTGTGAAGCAGAGCTGAAGAAAGATGCGTGGTGTGAAGCAGAGCTGTGTGTGTGTGTGTGCGTGTGTGAAGCAGAGCTGTGTGTGTGTGCGTGTGTGAAGCAGAGCTGTGTGTGTGTGCGTGTGTGAAGCAGAGCTGTGTGTGTGTGTGTGCGTGTGTGAAGCAGAGCTGTGTGTGTGTGTGTGTGTGTGTGAAGCAGAGCTGTGTGTGTGTGTGTGTGAAGCAGAGCTGTGTGTGTGTGTGTGAAGCAGAGCTGTGTGTGTGAAGCAGAGCTGAAGAAAGATGTGTGGTGTGAAGCAGAGCTGTGTGTGTGTGTGTGAAGCAGAGCTGTGTGTGTGTGTGTGTGTGTGTGTGAAGCAGAGCTGAAGAGAGATGTGTGGTGTGAAGCAGAGCTGTGTGTGTGTGTGAAGCAGAGCTGTGTGTGTGTGTGTGAAGCAGAGCTGTGTGTGTGTGTGTGTGTGTGTGTGTGAAGCAGAGCTGAAGAAAGATGTGTGGTGTGAAGCAGAGCTGTGTGTGTGAGAAGCAGAGCTGTGTGTGTGAAGCAGAGCTGAAGAAAGATGTGTGGTGTGAAGCAGAGGTGTGTGTGTGTGAGTGTGTGTGAAGCAGAGATGTGTGTGTGTGTGAAGCAGAGCTGTGTGTGTGTGAAGCAGAGCTGAAGAAAGATGTGTGGTGTGAAGCAGAGCTGTGTGTGTGTGTGTGTGAAGCAGAGCTGTGTGTGTGTGTGTGTGTGTGTGTGTGTGTGTGTGTGTGTGTGTGTGTGTGTGAAGCAGAGCTGTGTGTGTGTATGAAGCAGAGCTGTGTGTGTGTATATATGAATCAGAGCAGTCTATGCGGCACCCCAGAACTATATGGGTCCCCCAGAGCGCTAAGCCACCCATCCCAGTAATGTGTACGCCACCAGAGCTGTTTGCCTCTCCAGTAACGTCTATGCCCCCCCCCCAGTAATGTCTATGCCCCCTGCCCCTCCTGTAATGTATATATTGTAGGCCCCAGCCCCTCCTGTGATGTATATACAGCAGTGCTGTGTCAGTGTGCATGGTGTGTAGTCATGTCAGTTAGTGATGGCCATCATGCAACACAGCCATATGTCCTGGAGGAGCTGGAAACAAGCGGGAGAGGTGAGTGAGGCTGCTTGTGACTTCTCCATATTAACACCTGTAATGCGTCTGTGTCTGCATGTGTGTCAGTGTATATGACTGTGCATATATTTGTCTGTTTAAATGTATTTTTGTGAATTTGTCTTCAAATATGTATATGTACGTATATGCCTGTATGTGTATGTGCGTGTCTGTGTGTGGATGGGGCCCCCTGAGACTCAACCGGGGACCACAAAAACCTGGAGCCGTCCCTGGCTGCCTTAACATTGGGATCAATTAAAAATATGTGAGTAACTCTACTTTCTGTGTATAAGTGACGGCTGTGAGTGATCCTGGACTGTGTCTGTATTGTACTGTGTATAAGTGACGGCTGTGAGTGATCCTGGACTGTATCTGTATTGTACTGTGTGTATATGTGACGGCTGTGAGTGATCCTGGACTGTATCTGTATTGTACTGTGTGTATAAGTGACGGCTGTGAGTGATCCTGGACTGTATCTGTATTGTACTGTGTGTATATGTGACGGCTGTGAGTGATCCTGGACTGTATCTGTATTGTACTGTGTGTATAAGTGACGGCTGTGAGTGATCCTGGACTGTGTCTGTATTGTACTGTGTATAAGTGACGGCTGTGAGTGATCCTGGACTGTGTCTGTATTGTACTGTGTGTATAAGTGACGGCTGTGAGTGATCCTGGACTGTATCTGTATTGTACTGTGTGTATAAGGCCCGTTTCACACGTCAGTGAAAAACACTGAAGTTTTTCACTGGCGTGTAAAACACGCACATGTCCCTGCGTGTGCCGAAAATCACGGCACACGTGGGCTGTCTAAGTGCAATCCGTCTCCGTTCTCCGTGGCCCGTGATTGCACTTAGAGATTCACTCACCTGTGCCCGCTCCCGCTGTCCATGGTGCTGATCGCTCCCGCGGTGCAGCATCCGGTCGGCGGTGACCCCTGCAGGAGCTGCTTCCGGGTCGGCTGTGTCGCGCATAATGAATATGCGCGACAGTAATCAGCCGGCACAGAAGGAGCAGGGAGAACAGGCTGCAGAGGACATCGCTGGACGCCGGGTGAGTTAAAATGTTTATTATTTTAAAAGCACGTTTTTTTCTGGCACGTGTTTCACGGACCACACCACTGCGTGGTCCGTGGGACATCAGTGATGCCAGAAAAAAATGGACATGTCTCCGTGCAGCAATCACGCACACGCGGGTACGCCGCACGGAGACACGTGCAGTGACAAATCACTGACGTGTGAGCAGACCCATTCAGTATAATGGGTCTGCGTATGTCAGTGATTCTGGTACGTTTAAAAAAAAGCACAAACGTACCAGAATCACTGACGTGTGAAAGGGGCCTAAGTGACGGCTGTGAGTGATCCTGGACTGTATCTGTATTGTAGTACTGTAAATCTGAATATGGCAGAACAGGGTAAGATACATGTTCATTGGATTTATATCTAAATGCTACAGTTTGTGCTCTACTGTTATGGCTAAAAATGTTAACGTTTATGGGGCCCCCACCAGATTCTCTGCCCAGGGGCCCCCACCAACCTTAATCCGGCCCTGCATGTACATGTGAAGGAGGCCTAGGTGTATGGCTACCTTTATGATTGTCCCCTGATGAAGCAATGGTGAAACGCGCGTCAAGTGTTTGGTGGTGAGCATTTCATACGAAGTGACTATGTTTGATTGATTATGTATTGTGAGTCACGCAGTCTTTTACTACTGACTATTCATATATACGGACTGTCTCATTCGCCGTGGCTATGTGTTCCATCCTTCTTATGCAATACTTTTTGTTGTCTTAAAAGGGAACCTGTCACCTCTTTTTCGGCCTATAAACTGCGGCCACCACCACCGGGCTCTTATATACAGCATTCTAACATGCTGTATATAAGAGCCCAGGCCGGGGGTATAACATAAAAAACACTTTATAATACTTACCTAATGGTCGCGCGGTGAGCCTTATGGGTGTCTCCGTTGTCCGGTGCCGGTGCCTCCTCTTTTGGCCATATTTGTTCTCCTTCTCTAGCCGCGGTGCATGACGGGTCCGACGTCAACCACACTCGCCGACATTCAGGTCCTGAGAAGGGCAGATCAAAGTATTGTAGTGCGCCTACGCAGGACCGGTGAGTGTGTATGACGTAGCCGCGTCATGCACACAGGCTTCAGAAAGAGGACGAAGATGGCCAAAAGGGGAGGCGCCCACACTGGACAACGGAGACGCCCATAAGGCCCACCGCGCAACCGTTAGGTAAGTATTATAAAGTGTTTTTTATGTTATACCCCCGGCCTGGGCTCTTATACACAGCATGTTAGAATGCTTTATATAAGAGCCTGGTGGTGAGGCCAAAAAAGTGGTGACAGGTTCCCTTTAAGGGTACCTTTACCTGCGCACCCACAACTTGCTTTCCCATGCCTGTTCTACTGTAATTTATTATATTTAAATCAATGTTAGATATTGTTCTCAATAAAGTGTAATAGTTTTACTGATCATTTGTCTTCCTTATTTTCCCTGGCATATGTGTTTTGTTGGTTATACTTTACATGACTGTCCCAAAATGTAAAGCTATGCCGTACCGATGAGTGGCTCATTCCTGGATAGAGAAAACCTCCTAAAATTAATGAGACTCTGTTCACACTGGTATTAGGTTGGAGTTTTGGGTTCCAGCTGCCACATGTGATGAATGATCAGACATACGATGAGAGAATCGTGTGGTCATTGGTCCAGTTTTAGCTGCAATATGCTTTGACCTTCTCCCCATCAAGGTGATGGGACCTAAACTATGTGGACCCTAATTCAGTGGGGTCATCGTAATACTTTTCATCCTCAAAGTTAAAAAAAAAAAGGCTATAAATCCATCATAATAAATACGGGATGATTTTAAGTCTGCAGTACTGAAGAGGTTAAGTTCGCTAAATGAAACCAAATCCTATGCTGGACTTGATGCTCTAAGACCCACGATGAGCTTGTTCCATCTGGCCCAGTGCAGCAGGGTGTGGTGGAACATTCCTGTGGTCTATGAGCAAATTATTCTGTCCTCCTGGATTGTGCAAACTTTTTTTTTCTTAGAATTAACCAGTCACTTTATGACATTAAATCAACATTGCAGTTGTGACAGTGAGAGATATCCCCAATATTACGCCGACCATGTAGTTAAGGTAGGCAGGTGCCTGGCTAGCAGTCACGGTCATGGGACTGATGAATTTAGGTGGTGTCCTCTTGGTGAGACACCAGTCATTATTACTTTCGGTGTCCCACTCTTACACCCCCTATCTGTCGATATCCCCCAAGGTTCAGTTCTACGATCCCTGCTGCTCTCCATCTACACCTTCAGCCTGAGACGGCTCATAGAGTCCCACGGCTTTCAGTGTCATCTTTATGCTGAGGATACGCAGATTTACTTCTCTGGCCCCGATATCAGCTGCTTGTTAGCCAAAATCCCACAAGTCTGTCTGCTATTTCATCCTTCTTTTCTGCTTGATTTCTAAAACTAAACATGGAAACAACAGAATTCATCGTCTTTCCCCCACCTCACTCTACCACTCCACCAGACCTATTCATCATAGTCAAGGGCTGCTCTCTCTCCCCAGTCCTGCGTGCTGCCTGCCTGGGGGTAACCTTTGACTCTGTTCTCTCCTTCAAGCCACATGTCCAAGCCCTTTCCACTATCTGCCAACTCAAAAATATATCCCGGACCCGTACATTCCTTAACCAAGAATCTGCAAAACACTAGTGCATGCCCTCATCATCTCCCGCCTGGACTACTGTAACCTCCTGCTCTGTGGTCTCCCTTCTAACACCTTTGCTTCCATCCGACCTGCTCTACCCTCATTTACTGAATCCTCACCCATTCCCTGTAGACTGTGAGCCCTCATGGACAGGGACCTCACTTCTCCTGTACACTGTGAGCCCTTGCAGGCATAGTCCTCTCTCCTCCTGTAGACTGTGAGCCCTCACGGGCAGGGTCCTCTCTTCTCTTGTAGACTGTGAGCCCTCGCTGGCAGGGTCCTCTCTCCTCCTGTAGACTGTGAGCCCTCACGGGCAGGGTCCTCTCTCCTCCTGTAGACTGTGAACCATCACGGTCAGGGTCCTCTCTTCTCCTGTAGACTGTGAGCCCTCACGGGCAGGGTCCTCTCTCCTCCTGTAGACTGTGAGCCCTCACGGGCAGGGTCTTCTCTTTTCCTGTAGACTGTGAGCCCTCACGGGCAGGGTCCTCTCTCCTCCTGTAGACTGTGAGCCCTCACGGGCAGGGTCTTCTCTTTTCCTGTAGACTGTGAGCCCTCGCTGGCAGGGTCCTCTCTCCTCCTGTACCAGTCTGTAGCTTGAAATGTTCACGATTATTGTACTTGTCAATGTATGCCCCTTTTTCACATGTAAAGCGCCATGGAATAAATGGCGCTATAATAATAAATAATAAAAATAACAATAATAATGCCTACAGAGGACAAGAAATATGACCCCCTAGCATATACTAATATAGACAAGCGTGATTTTTTTTCTTGAGGAGTGAGTTGAGTGCTCCTGGATAGTGACCACTGGTGCAATGTAATACTAGGCTAAGATGAGTATGCATTCTGTCATTTTCCAACAGATAACACAACAATAGTAATACTAAATTGTTAAAATGGGACTCTATTCTCTTTGGCCAACCAGCTGCTTCCACCAAGTTTGCATGCTGTGCTTTTTTTTCCATTCTAAAACCTGACACCAAGCGGAAACCAGACACATCCCATAATAATCAATGGCGCCCCTCTGCTTCCATTTTTTTTCTTTGGTTAGTCAAAGGATCTGTTTTAATCATGAATTTCAATTGTTCCTAAAAACAGACGTGAATTTCCGAAATATCCTGGACTCCAGACTGACACATTGTTACAAACTAGTAGAGATGATTTTGTGCAGCTGCTGCTGATGTGTTGAGCATTGTCTGTCTACACTGGATACAATTGTGTCCACTTCTCAGCTGAGAGCTAAAATGTAAAAAAGTGCAAAGAAATATTTGTCCCAACCTGCGTTCTCCAAGTGAATTTGTGGGCTCAGCATTGAACAGTGAAGTAGTTCTGTGACCCTCCAGCTGGAACCATAGTTCCTAGGCTGAAATCTTGTTGAATATCCAAAGTGAAGCAGTTCTATGATCTTCCAGCTGGAACCATAGCTCCTAGGCTGAGGTCATGTAGAATATCCAAAGTGAAGCAGTTCTGTGATCTTCCAGTTGGAACCATAAATCCTTTGCTTAGGTCATGTAGAACATCCAAAGTGAAGCATTTTGTCATCTTCCAGCTGGAACCATAGATTCTAAGCTGAGGTAATGTAGAATATCCAAAGTGAAGCAGTTCTGTGATCTTCAAGCTAGAACCTTATCTCCTAGGCTGAGATTATGT